>NC_022027.1:3920723-3922340 GCF_000317375.1 Microtus ochrogaster | reverse complement strand
TATATGTAATAAATAAATAAACATTTAAAAACAAAACAAAACAACTCCTACAGGATGTAGTGGGTTGTGGCCAAGCTGTGTCAGGTGAGGAAATAAACTCCCTTGCCTGTAGATGAAGGTTTCCTGTCTGGATTGCCCCACCCCCAGGAACCAGCTCAGAGGCTGAATGTGAATTATAAAGGCTCGGCCAATAGCTCAGGCTTGTTAGTACCTAACTCTTACACTTAAATTAACACGTATTTCTATTTATGCTTTGCCATGTGGCTCATGGCTTGTTACCTCATTTTCTATACGACCTACTTGTTCCACGGATAGCTGACTGGCCTTCCTCCTGACTCCACCCTCCTCCTTCCTGTCATTCTCAATTTCGTTTTCCCACCTAACTTTCTGTCAGCTTTTTATTAACCACTGAGAGTAACACATACTCATGTAGCAAAGGATTGCTCCACAGCACACACAGACACGCACACCCCTTCCCTCTCCCTTCCCCTCTTTCTTTCTGAGACAGAGTTTCCCTGTGTAACAGCCCTGGCTGGCCTGGAACTTACTCTGTAGATCAGGCTGGCCTAGAACTCAGAGATACACCCTCCTCTAGGCATGCATCACCACACCCAGCCTGTCCCTGCCTGCCTGCCTTCCTTCCTTCCTTCCTTGCTTTTTTGTTTTTGAGACAGGGTTTCTCTGTATTGCTTTGGAGCCTGTCCTGAAACTAGCTCTTGTAGACCAGGCTGGTCTTGAACTCATAGAGATCTGCCTGCCTCTGCCTCTGCCTCCCAAGCGCTGGAATTAAAGGCAGGCGTGTGCCACCACTGCCAGGCTAGCCTTTCCCTTTCCATTACTGGGTGGTGAGGAAGTCAGAGGCCTACTGTGGGAATCATCTTAGCTTTTGTGCCAGTTGCAGGGATAGAACTCGAGTTGTCGGGTTTGCTGGCAGGAGTCTTTATCGCAGCTGCCCGTCAGCCCATAGGATTCTTTATTTACAGGGTGTGTTGGAGCCCTGGCTCCATCTGTACTGAAAATAAAGCAACAGCCAAGCAAAGACAGCCTAAGGCCCACGCTTTGGTTAAGATCTGCTGCTCACTCGGGGTACCAGAGCCAATGTGGGCAAACACAGCAGGGCGTAGGAGATGCTGCACTTCCCTCTGCCCGCAACGGTGGTGCGTGTCTGTAGCCTAAGCACTTCCCTCTGAAGGCCATGGCCGAAGAACAACTCTGAGTTCTGGATCAACTTGGGCTACTTAAAGAGAACCAGTCTTGCTGGGCAGTGGTGGCGCATGCTTTTAATCCCGGCACTCGGGAGGCAGAGGCAGGTGGATCTCTGTGAGTTCAAGGCCAGCCTGGTCTACAGAGCTAGTTCCAGGACAGGCTCCAAAGCAAAGAGTCTCTAACAAACTACCCTCTTCCCAGCATCTGTTCTTCGAGGGCTTCTCAGCCTGCTCCTCCATTGGGGGAACAATGCAGGCTCATCCAGATCTGTGTGAAAATGAAGATTCAGAAACAAGTTAGTGTGCAGGTGTGGGGGTGGAGTGCCTGTGTGCACAAGTCAGGTGTGGGGGTGGAGTGTGCACAAGTCAGGTGTGGGGGTGGAGTGTGCACAAGTCAGGTGTGGGGGTGGAG
>NC_022027.1:3916592-3920023 GCF_000317375.1 Microtus ochrogaster | reverse complement strand
CAGGTGGATCTCTGTGAGTTCGAGACCAGCCTGGTCTACAAGAGCTAGTGCCAGGACAGGCTCCAAAGCCACAGAGAAACCCTGTCTCGAAAAACTTAAAAAAAAAAGAATATTTAAAAACCTTTAAAAAGAAGACCTTATGTTAAAGAGGAAAACCTTAAAATAATAAAATGAGAAGAAGCTGTCCTTAGGGGAAGAACGCTTCCTTTCCAGGTGCCAGGACCCAACCAAGTTCAAGTCTCCAGCACCAGGCAAGGTGGGGACAGTAGTTGGGTGCTGCCTGTAACTTGGGTACTACCAGGTGAGGCCATGGAGACCCCCATGACGGACCCAGTCAAAGAGCAATGGAGGAAGACACCTGCTGTCATTCTATGACTGTGGGGTGAGCTCTCACTACTCACCTTAGCACCGCATGGTGGTCTGCGCTATCACAGTGTCCCAGCACCAGAGACAGGAAGACTGGGTTTGAGCCTAACATGGAATACAATCAAAGTTTCCATCCAGCCTGAGCTACAGAGTGAAAATTCAGAATGAGGCTGAGGAACTGAGCTCCCATCCAGAAGGCCCGCAGTGAGGGTCTAGGGGGCGTGGTCAGACCAGAGGGGCCTCGTGGGGTAGAGTCTCACCCAGAATCCACAAGGGAGGGGCTGGGGGTATGGTCAGAGGTAGGGTCCTGCCTAGATTCCTATAGTGAGGGGCTGGGCATGTGGTCAGGGATGCCCCACTGCAAGCATCCCCCAGTGAGGGGCTGGGGGCGTGGTCACGGTGGAGCCCCGCCTAGAACACCCCACCACCCCCGTAAGGGGAGGTGGGCGTGGTCAGTAATGGAGCCCTGCCTAGAATCCCCAGTGAGGAGCTGGGGGCGTGGTCAGGGTGCAGCCCCCTCCTAGAATCCCCAGTGAGGGGCTGGGGGCGTGGTCAGGGTGGAGCCCAGATCTGGCAAGGTCCAGATCTGGATTCTATTGCCAGTACTAAAGACAATCATGAAAATAATTTTAAATGAGCAAGAAAAAAATAGCTGTAAGCAATTTCTGAAAGGATTTCAAAGGATTCTAGTGAGAGTCAGCCTGAGGGTCTGGTTAATCTATTGTCATGTTGGAACTTAATTAAGCATCCCCCCAATTGCTCTGTGGTCCACACAGGGTCACCTGCGGAGAGGGATCAGCTTTGGGGACGAAGCTGGGCTCCAGGCTGACCCGGGGCTTGTCTGTCACCCAGCTTCTGTCCCCATCCGAATCCTGTCATTCAGAGAAAAACCACCATCATCCACACTTAGTATGCACCAAGTGAATGCATGTATTGTCTTCTATTTTTAGACCCCTCAGTTCTGCACCACAGCTGGCTAGTCTTGGGGGGCGGCACGCAGCCTCACCATTAGCAGAAGAGGGCTTAGATACATCCAAGGTGCTGTAGGGCCAAGTCCCCAGCACCCACCCTCCCCAGTTGGGGCTTGTCCACCACCATGCCCCAATTTTCAGACCTAGCTTCTCACCCATGTCCTTCAAAGAAAGCCCACCATCCTAGCATTTTCCTTGTCTGTTCCCACAGTCTAAAGGACCCTTCTGCATTTCTGGAACTCCTACTCGACCTGCAGAGCCCTGCTTCTTGGACCCAGTCTTATCCCCATCCCAGCTTCAGGTGCCGTGGTTCCGCGGTGCGGGCTCCTGTCCCCGCAGCGTGGAGGCGACGGTGTCTTAAGCTCCACGCCATGGAAACCTATCTCCGTGCCCCCCCTCCCCAACTCACCTCTACAAAATAAAAGCAAGGCAAGAGCGTCATGCTGTCCTTCGGCGTTTTATTCTTCTCCTTCATAGCAATCATGGTGACGCGCGCGCTGTAGGCCGAGGTTGCAGGGGACAAAGGCGCGCTGGAAACCAGGAGGTGCGCAGATGGAGTTCCCAGGTGGCGACACAAGGGATAGACAAAGCCGCCCGGGGAAACTGAGGCTGAAGCGGAAGGGGGGTATTTGGGGAAGGAGGATGCAGGAGCGCAGACGGCTCGCTTACCTGGGAGGGCGGAGTCCGCCGCAGAGCGCGGACACAAAGCCCGGGCCCCCGCGTGGGAGGGACGAGAGGCCGGGAGCGGTGCGCGGGGCGCGGGCTCTTTGTCTGTGGACTCTGCAGCCTCCCCGGCCCCGCCCCGGCCCCGCCCCCGGTTAGGGCGCCTCCGCCTCCGGCTCTGTGGGTCTCAGGGTCTTCGGCCCCGCGGGGGATAGCAATCCGGGTCCCTTCTCTGCCCCTGGAACGCGCCCTCCGTGCGCCTTGCGCGCGCACGATCAGTCTCAGGGACCTAGGGGCGGGCGGCGGAGTGCGGGGAAGGCGAGGTCCCGCGGCCCCAAATCGTCTTCCTGCGTTTCACAGTCGCCGAGTCCTCGGGCCCCCACGTCTTCCGTGCCCGCTGCTCGCTGGAGTCGGTTGCCATGGTGAGGTCCCTGGGCGCCTGAGGGAAAAGAGACAAAGCCTCCCGGGTGGAGGGGCTGCCCTCACTCTACTTCCCCCTCGTCCCCGCCCCTCCTTTTCTCCATCCATCCTTCAGGCCCGCCTCACCCACCCGCCTGACCCTATACAGCTGACGGCCTGGAGGATAAATGCACCTAGACAGCGCTGGCTCGACAGAGGCAGCCCAGTAAGATAGCCACCGCATCCCATTGGAGCAAACCGAGGCCCAGAGAAGTTAGGAAATCATTCTGTCGGTATAGTGAGTGAGCTTACTGTATACCAGATCCTTAACAGACACTTGGGATTCCCTGGGCTACGGCTACATAGTAAGACATTGTCTTAAAATAAGAACTAAGCTGGGGTTAGCCGGTCATGCTACAAGCAGGAGGCAGGAGGACCTCGTTCGAATCCCCAGCACCCACATAAAAATCCATCCATGGTGTCATATCTAACCCCAGCGCTGGGGAGAGCAGGACAGAATGATCACTGATCCTAATCAAAGAGACTATCCCAAAACATAAGGTAAAACTGGGGCTGACTGTGTACATCTGTAATCTCAGCCACTTGTGAGACAGAGGCAGAGGGATTCCATGAATCCCAAGACCCTGTTTCCAAAAAACAAAACCAGGCCTGGGCGGTGGTGGCGTAGGCCTTTAATCTCAACACTCTGTGAGTTTGAGGTCAGCCTGGTCTACATAGCCAGGGCTACAGAGAAACCCTGTCTCAAAAAACCAAAACCAGAACAAAACAAAACACAAAAACAAAGTGGGCAGCTCAAAGGGCACACGAGCAAACAGGGAAACAGGCAAAATGCAGGGCAAGGGAGTAAGCACAAGGTCATCTGAAGGGCATGGAGGGTTGATCCATGGAGCACCTACAGTGTGTCCACCCTGCTCTAGTGTCCTGCCCACCCCACTAATTCCCCCACTGCCCCTCCACTGCCCACCCCACTGCTCCCCCACTGCCCACCCCACTGCTCCCCCCGCCCACCCC
>NC_022027.1:3898298-3916492 GCF_000317375.1 Microtus ochrogaster | reverse complement strand
AATAATTTTAAATGAGCAAGAAAAAAATAGCTGTAAGCAATTTCTGAAAGGATTTCAAAGGATTCTAGTGAGAGTCAGCCTGAGGGTCTGGTTAATCTATTGTCATGTTGGAACTTAATTAAGCATCCCCCCAATTGCTCTGTGGTCCACACAGGGTCACCTGCGGAGAGGGATCAGCTTTGGGGACGAAGCTGGGCTCCAGGCTGACCCGGGGCTTGTCTGTCACCCAGCTTCTGTCCCCATCCGAATCCTGTCATTCAGAGAAAAACCACCATCATCCACACTTAGTATGCACCAAGTGAATGCATGTATTGTCTTCTATTTTTAGACCCCTCAGTTCTGCACCACAGCTGGCTAGTCTTGGGGGGCGGCACGCAGCCTCACCATTAGCAGAAGAGGGCTTAGATACATCCAAGGTGCTGTAGGGCCAAGTCCCCAGCACCCACCCTCCCCAGTTGGGGCTTGTCCACCACCATGCCCCAATTTTCAGACCTAGCTTCTCACCCATGTCCTTCAAAGAAAGCCCACCATCCTAGCATTTTCCTTGTCTGTTCCCACAGTCTAAAGGACCCTTCTGCATTTCTGGAACTCCTACTCGACCTGCAGAGCCCTGCTTCTTGGACCCAGTCTTATCCCCATCCCAGCTTCAGGTGCCGTGGTTCCGCGGTGCGGGCTCCTGTCCCCGCAGCGTGGAGGCGACGGTGTCTTAAGCTCCACGCCATGGAAACCTATCTCCGTGCCCCCCCTCCCCAACTCACCTCTACAAAATAAAAGCAAGGCAAGAGCGTCATGCTGTCCTTCGGCGTTTTATTCTTCTCCTTCATAGCAATCATGGTGACGCGCGCGCTGTAGGCCGAGGTTGCAGGGGACAAAGGCGCGCTGGAAACCAGGAGGTGCGCAGATGGAGTTCCCAGGTGGCGACACAAGGGATAGACAAAGCCGCCCGGGGAAACTGAGGCTGAAGCGGAAGGGGGGTATTTGGGGAAGGAGGATGCAGGAGCGCAGACGGCTCGCTTACCTGGGAGGGCGGAGTCCGCCGCAGAGCGCGGACACAAAGCCCGGGCCCCCGCGTGGGAGGGACGAGAGGCCGGGAGCGGTGCGCGGGGCGCGGGCTCTTTGTCTGTGGACTCTGCAGCCTCCCCGGCCCCGCCCCGGCCCCGCCCCCGGTTAGGGCGCCTCCGCCTCCGGCTCTGTGGGTCTCAGGGTCTTCGGCCCCGCGGGGGATAGCAATCCGGGTCCCTTCTCTGCCCCTGGAACGCGCCCTCCGTGCGCCTTGCGCGCGCACGATCAGTCTCAGGGACCTAGGGGCGGGCGGCGGAGTGCGGGGAAGGCGAGGTCCCGCGGCCCCAAATCGTCTTCCTGCGTTTCACAGTCGCCGAGTCCTCGGGCCCCCACGTCTTCCGTGCCCGCTGCTCGCTGGAGTCGGTTGCCATGGTGAGGTCCCTGGGCGCCTGAGGGAAAAGAGACAAAGCCTCCCGGGTGGAGGGGCTGCCCTCACTCTACTTCCCCCTCGTCCCCGCCCCTCCTTTTCTCCATCCATCCTTCAGGCCCGCCTCACCCACCCGCCTGACCCTATACAGCTGACGGCCTGGAGGATAAATGCACCTAGACAGCGCTGGCTCGACAGAGGCAGCCCAGTAAGATAGCCACCGCATCCCATTGGAGCAAACCGAGGCCCAGAGAAGTTAGGAAATCATTCTGTCGGTATAGTGAGTGAGCTTACTGTATACCAGATCCTTAACAGACACTTGGGATTCCCTGGGCTACGGCTACATAGTAAGACATTGTCTTAAAATAAGAACTAAGCTGGGGTTAGCCGGTCATGCTACAAGCAGGAGGCAGGAGGACCTCGTTCGAATCCCCAGCACCCACATAAAAATCCATCCATGGTGTCATATCTAACCCCAGCGCTGGGGAGAGCAGGACAGAATGATCACTGATCCTAATCAAAGAGACTATCCCAAAACATAAGGTAAAACTGGGGCTGACTGTGTACATCTGTAATCTCAGCCACTTGTGAGACAGAGGCAGAGGGATTCCATGAATCCCAAGACCCTGTTTCCAAAAAACAAAACCAGGCCTGGGCGGTGGTGGCGTAGGCCTTTAATCTCAACACTCTGTGAGTTTGAGGTCAGCCTGGTCTACATAGCCAGGGCTACAGAGAAACCCTGTCTCAAAAAACCAAAACCAGAACAAAACAAAACACAAAAACAAAGTGGGCAGCTCAAAGGGCACACGAGCAAACAGGGAAACAGGCAAAATGCAGGGCAAGGGAGTAAGCACAAGGTCATCTGAAGGGCATGGAGGGTTGATCCATGGAGCACCTACAGTGTGTCCACCCTGCTCTAGTGTCCTGCCCACCCCACTGCTTCCCCCACTGCCCCTCCACTGCCCACCCCACTGCTCCCCCACTGCCCACCCCACTGTTCCCCCACTGCCCACCCCACTGCCCACCCTACTGTTCCTGCACTGCCCACCCCATTGCTCCCCCACTGCCCACCCCACTGCCCCTACCCTGCCCACCCCACTGCTCCCCCACTGCCCACCCTACTGCCCACCCTACTGTTCCTGCACTGCCCACCCCATTGCTCCTGCCCTGCTCTCTGTCCATCCCATTACTCAGTGTTTGTTTTCCCAAACTCAAGCTCAGCTCAAGGTTCAGTCTCCTTCTGGGAACAGCAAGTTCCAGGCCTAGTGACCATACACAGCAGATGTTCCAGCTCCACAGAGGTGCCCTGCATGAAGCCAGGCATGGTGGTGTGCCGCTCTTGGGCAGATGAGGCAGGAGAATTGCTATGAGTTTAGATAACTCCTGTGCTGCACAGCAAGACCCTGTCTCAAAACAAAACCAAAAACAGCCAGGCGGTGGTGGTGCACACCTTAAATCCCAGCACTCTGGAGGTAGGAGGCAGGAGGATCTCTGTGAATTCAAGACCAGTCTGGTCTATAGGAGCTAGTTCCAGGGCAGGCTCCAAAGCTACAGAGAAGCCTATCTTGAAAAAGAAAATCAAAGAAAAGAAAAAGTATTTGGTATGGCAGGTCCATTCCTGTCATCCCACACCCAAGAAGATGAGGCAGGATTGTTGTGAGTTCCAGTCTAGCCTGGGCTACAGACTGTACTGCAGTCAGACTGTGTCTCAAAAACAAGCAAATGAAGTAACGCACACCTATGATCTCAGCACTCGGGAGGCAGAGGCAGGCGGATCTCTGAGTTTGAGGCCAGCCTGGTCTACAGAGTGAGTTCCAGCACAGCCTGGGCTACAGAGTCTCCATTTCAAAAATGGAAACAAACAAACACGTTACAGAGAGGATGGTAAAAGTGGCCCACGCAGGCTCAAGGACATCACTGTCCACCAGTGTTCAGGGAAAGGGGTGGGCCAATCGCCCTGGGGCAGCCCTTCGCTATAGTTCCTGGGGCACAGGGCACAGGAAAGCGGCAGTGGAGAAACCCAGAGGGGGACACAGAGACCTAGGGGAGCCTTGGGCTCAGTTTCCCTGTCAGTAGGGGAGGCGCTTGGGTGACCTCTTAGGAATTCTAGTGTTGAAGGAAGGTCCTGGGAGAAGGAGGAAGCTGTGGCAGCCAGTGTGACCGGCAGGGGACACTGTGTGAGTGGGGGAGGAGGATTTGGGGTCTTCCAGGTGGAATCTCCACATGGCTATGAGGAGCTGGGCTCTGGTGGCCATATGGCCTATGAGAGATCTGGATGTCAGCAGTGGCTAGGGAGCCTTGGCTGGTTTAAGATCAAGGGCAGGAGGCTGAACATCGTATCCTAAAACTCTGCTGTAATCCCAGCATCCAAGAGGCTGGACCAGGGGGATCAAAGTTCCTAAGTCCTAACCCCAGCACTCAGGAGACAAAGGCAAGCACAGCTTTATGAGTTGGGGGCCAGCCTGGTCTACATGAGATCTTGTCTCAGAAATGTCTGAGAACAGAAGGTCCATTCAGTCCTCCCCAGGACGGGACACGCTGTGGCACCCAAGCGATGGAAGGTCACTAAGGAGTCTCCCTGAAGATCAGAAGACGCTGGTGTCTCAGCCTCATGAGCTCAAGCAGGGGGAGGTGTGGGATGAGGAAGAACTTTGGATGGTGCCATTACTCTGAACCAACACTGGGCCCAGAGTCTCCCCAGCCGTTGGGTTGTGTAAGAAGTTGTCCTGGAACCCTGTGGACCCCTGCCAGCGAGGAGGCTGCGTTTCAAAACGAAAAAAAACCACACAACCTCTCTGTCTCTCTGTCTCTGTCTCTGTCTCTCCTATTTCCAGTCTAACTGGTCCGTGGTTTCTTTCTCTTTGTGTGGTTTATTATTTTAACTCAATTTAATTAATTAACTTCTTTATTTGTGGGTTGTCAAGACGGCTCAAAGGGGAAAGGCATTTGCCGCCAAACCCGACTACCTCAGTTCACTACCAGAGACTCATATGATGGGAGGGAAGAATTGACTTCTAAGAGATGTCCTTTGACACACGCACACACACACATACATACACGCGCACGCACACGCACACGGGGGGGGGGAGAGAGAGAGAGAGAGGCATGTAGGAAGGAAAGAATTAATTTTTGTAGTACTGGGGTGGAACCCAGGGTCTCACATCCTAGGCGAATACTTCACCATCCCCCATTCCATTAGCTATATTCCAGCATTCTGAGTTTAGACTGTTTTATAATAAATAGATATATTTGCCCTGTGATCCCAGCACTTGAGAAATGGAGGCAGGAGGGTTGATATGAGTTCTGGGTCAGCCTGAGATTTAACAAAGGGGGGGTGATGGGAAGGGAAGGGAAGGAAAGGGAAGGGGGCTGGGAGATAGCTCAGTGGGTCAAGTGCTTGTGGCACAAGAGAGGATTGGGATTCTGGTCCTCAGAACTGTCCCTGCCCCACACCTGGTGAAGAACTCCATGGTGGAGACAGCCTGCTTGTATTCCCAAGTTTGGGTGGGAGCAGGGCCAGGCAACGACAGGGATTCCCTGCTCCACCGCAAGCAGCAGCTAGTGAGTAGGCTGACTGAAACCGTAGGGCAAGTCCTGCCTCAGTGTGTCAGGCAGCGAAGACCTGAGGAACATGTCTTTGCCACCTCAGGCATCTATGTGCATGTGTGTCTACACATCTGCCTGCACAAAAATAAAAACGAGAGAAAGAAACAGAAAAAAGCTAGTTATTTTTTTAAAGATTTATTAATTTATTATGTATGTATCCCTGCATGACAGAAGAGGGAAACAGATCTCATTACAGATGGTTGTGAGCCACCATGTGGTTGCTGGGAATTGAACTCAGGACCTTTGGAAGAACAGGCAGTGCTCTTAACCACTGAACCATCTCTCCAGCCTCAAAGCTAAAGTTACTTAAGAAAAGAAAGAGAGAGAGAGGAATAGGAAATGATCCCAGTGTGAAAGCAAAGCCCAGGCCGCAGGAGGCTGGGGCAGGGCGGAGGGGAGTTCAAGGCAACCACCGCAGAGAGGGAACACACACTACCACACTAAGGAGAAATAATAATGATCCCTAAAGAGAAAACCCAGGCAGGATATGACCGATCTGATCACAGGGCCCTGTGGCTGTCAGTCAAGGCCTCTTCCAGGACCCTCAGCATGCAGTGGGTGGCAGCTGGCTTCTCACGCCTCCAGAGAGACCCCTTTATCCTGCCTTACTGCATACTCTCCCGGGCCCCAAAAATGGAAGGAGGAAGTGGAATACCCAGCCTGGCCCGCCTTCAGCCACCGTTCAACGGCTCCCCACAGAGCTGGGTATAAGAGGGGCTCAGCAAGCAGGGGGCCAGGAGCTTGGCCATGGCCAGAAACCACCCATCCCCCTGCTGGGTTCAACCCTTCCTCCTGCTTGCCCTGGTCTTTAGCGGTGAGTAGGGGTCTGTCCATCAACCAGTACTCTCCTGGCACAGCTGGGGAGACCAGGGCACCACTTGGCTAAGTGCTTGGGAGGAGAAGAAGGGAAGCCTAGGTCTTTGGACAGGGTCTCACGTAGCCAAGACTAGCCTTGAACTCACTTTATAGCCAGTTCGGGCTCCTGAGCCTCGAGTCTCACCTCCCCGGTACTAGGATGGCAGACTGCCACCACCGTGCTGGCTTTCTGTGGTGCTGGAGATGGGTTCCACGGCTTTATGGGTGCTGAACAAGTGCTCTGCCCACTGAGTTGCAGCCCAGCTTCACTCCCTTGATCGTTTTCTCTTAGAAGTCTCTAAGACTGTGCTACCCAGAGGCCCTTGCTGTAGGGGGGGATTTCTAGGGAATGCAGAATTGCAGAAACTAGGATTAGTGGCACAGGCCTTTAATCCCAGCACGGGCAGGATCTCTGTGAGTTCGAGGCCAGCCTGGTCTACAGAGTGAGACACAAAATAATAACCATAGATTCAAGCCAGGACCCACAAATCCTCCCCAGGCATGGGTCTCCCTGAGGCCATAGCACTGACTGACACCTTCCTCCCTCAGGTGCAGTCCAGGCCTCCCAGATTGTGGGTGGCCGTGAGGCTCAGCCCCATTCTCGGCCTTATATGGCCTCCCTGCAGCTGAGCAGGTCCCCTGGGAGCCACTTCTGTGGTGGCACGCTGATCCACCCGCGGTACGTGCTGACGGCTGCCCACTGCCTGCAGGACATGTGAGTACAACAGCCAGGGGCCAGTGAGGAGGCTGCAGGGCTTAGCTGACCCACCAGGCTGGGTGCCCCATAGTCACTTCCTCTCCCAGTCCTTTCCCTCTCTCCCGGCCTCAGCTCTGCCCCAGTTTCTACTCCAGGAAACTACCATAAAGCTTTCCTCTCACCTAGACAACCCCAGTGAGGGGCTGGGGCGTGGTCAGGGGTGAGAGGGCCTGGGTCCCTGTAACAGACAAAATTCCACGACCCTGGCCCCACAGCCCCTGGCAGCTGGTGACAGTGGTGCTGGGTGCCCACGACCTGCAAAGCCAGGAGCCTGAGCAGCAGAAATTCACCATCGTTCAGGTCTTCCAGAACAACTACAACCCTGAGGAGAACCTCAATGATGTACTACTCATTCAGGTAGGCCGGCCCTGCGGAAGACACCAGGAGCACCTCTTTTACCATGAAGGTGTCAGTGTCTCAGCTTCTGCCCCAGCTGTGCTTCCTGTCTGGTGCGCTTGGTTGGTGGCCGCAGTTAGGGTTAGGGTTGAGGCTATGTTTTGGTTACTGTTGGGGCCATGGCTAATGTTAGGGTTATGGTCAGAAACGGAGCCTGAGTTAGGGTCTGGGTCAAGATTAGGGTTAACGGGGGGGGGGGGTGTTGTACAACAGACAATCTCAGCGCGGGAAACCTTCCCTCTGCATCATGCTGTACGAACCGACAGCTCTCTCCAGAGTTTTTCCTGAGGAGCTGGGACTGACCACCAACAAAGCTTCAAAGCTCTCCACAGAGCGGGATATTCAGTTGAGTTTTTGTTTGGTTTTTGTTTTTTTGAGACAGGGTGTCTGTGTAACAACCCTAACTGTCCTGGAACTCGCTCAGTAGACCAGGATGGCCTCGAACTCACAGAGATCCGCCTGCCTCCCGAGTGCTGGGTTTAGGGCATGAGCCTCCACCCAGCTGTTGCTGTTTAAGTGCTCGGCCTAAAAGAGATGTTAGGTCCCTAGGGTGGCGGGTGGGGAAGAGGCCTCACATCTTTTCTGCAGCTGAACCGGCCAGCCTCCTTGGGAGAGAAGGTGGCCCTGGCCTCGCTGCCCCAGCAAGGCCAGTCGCTGGCCCAGGGCACCCAGTGCCTGGCCATGGGCTGGGGCCGCCTGGGCACCCGCGCGCCCACGCCACGCGTGCTGCAGGAGCTGAACGTCACGGTGGTCACCTTCCTGTGCCGGGAACACAACGTGTGCACATTGGTGCCACGGCGGGCAGCTGGCATTTGCTTCGTGAGTGCTGGGCCGGGCCGTGGGAGGCGTGGCCTGTGATTGTGGGGCGGGGCCGCTCTGTGGGGGCGGGGCCTCTGGTGGAGCTTGACTCTTCCCAAGTGGCCTCATCCCGGCTGACTCTTCTGCCTCAGGGAGACTCGGGCGGCCCCTTGATCTGTGATGGCTTTCTCCACGGAGTCGACTCCTTCGTAATCCGGGAATGCGCTTCCCTCCAGTTCCCCGACTTCTTCGCCCGGGTGTCCATGTACGTGGATTGGATCCACATGGTGCTCCGGGGAGCTGAGCCTTGAGCTACCTTCCGCACCCCAGTCTGTCTGGAGCAGGGTGGTCCTTCCAGGCTTTTCCTCCAGCTGGATCCAGCTCCGCACCCCCTGGAGTGGAGCCAGCTCTGTCCTCCAGTCCATGTGACCTCAATAAATCTGAGAAGTATTTAAAAACTGTCTTCTGTCTGTCTTACCTCATGTGGACCTGGGATGTGGCCAGAGCCTCGGTGTCGGAGGCCGCGGATTTACCACAGGGGTGGAGGGGAAGCCAGGCTCACTCCCAAACCGCAGCGGTTGGATTCAGCACCCCCTTTGCTTCTCACCTCCGTGTCTCAATTCCCCTAACTAGAACCGGGACACATCCCAGATGTGGATGTGGGGCTGGTGGGGTTTGGTGAGGTGTCCCCCAGCTTCGGACTCCTTGAAGCCCGGGCTCTTTTCACACCACAGTGGGTAGGGGCTGGGCTTCTCGGGGCCTCACGGTTGTGATCCTGTCAAAGCAGATAGGAGGCCTTCCTGGTGGAGGAGGCAAGGTGGACGGCAGTGGGAAAGCCGGGAGCAGGGGCCGGGACCCAAGGGACGGGCACAGCGAGGCCAGAAGAGCAAGGGGCAGCCGTGGAAGCCTCGGGTTTTCCCCAGCGGTAGGGAAATGAGCTGGGGCCAGCACAGGGAGGAGGGAAAGAGGTCCCAAGCCAGCCCTGGAAGGGTGAGAGAGGGGCGGTCTCCTCACAGGGTCTTAGGAAGTGGGAGTGGGCTGCTCTCTGACTTTTCTTGGTGCCGCCATTTGGTGGCGCTGTTCCGGGGCCAAAGGCTTATTCCTTCTCTAACATTGCTTTGGCTTTGGGAGAGTCTCATGAAAACCAGGCTAGCCTCTAACTCCCTACAAAGCCAAAGATCCTCCTGCCTCCACCTCCCAAGTGCTGGGATGACAGGTGTGAGCAGCCACTCCGGGGCTTGGTGCGCTCCAGGAAGGCAACTGCCCACTGAACCCCAGCCTCTTTTCAATCCTCCAACTCCCGGGGATGGGTCCCCAGTGTGTCACGCCGTGTGCAGACTGTTTCTTATGGAGACACTGGGGATCTGGGGACACTAAATGGAGTCAGAGAAGAGCCTGAGCTCAGAGGGGTTCCCTCGGGGCCTGGAATTCCACAACAGAGAAATATGAACCCGAATGCAGACCTAACCTGCGCAGCATGGATGAGCACAGCATACAGGTGGTGCTCAATAAGTGTAGCTGTGGTGAGACCTGGTCTCCTGATCTTGTTTGCCTGCCCTCCCCTCCAGGCGGCAAGGGATGGTGTATACAGCAGGCACTCACTGTGTAGAAGAAAAGGAGCGGAGTTAGTGTGTATCTGGGTGAAAGAGGGCAGTGTCCCCACTGGGGTCCCAGGCACCCTGGCCACCTGCCCACGTTCGTTGGGCTCCACCCCACCATGCCCGATCCTAGAGTTGGGACGTTGGTTTTGCAACAGCCTTGGCAGCAGCTCCTGGAAGAGATGGGAGGGGAGCTGGCCACAGAGTGGGGGGAGGGCTGGGCCCCCCCGAGTCCTGTCTCCTTTGTAGGATGGGAACCCACAGTCTGGATAGCAATTCCTTCTCACGGGTACCCAGGCATGGATGGGGTCAGATGGGAGTGAGCTCTCCACTGTGAGGAGCGACCCGCAATTTAGGGGCTCAGCTGCTGCAGTGTGAACCAGGTTAAGATGACCCGTTGTGCTGGGCATGGGCTGTGCATGGGCATGATGGCGCGACACACCTTTAGTCCCAGTGCGGGGCAGGCAGAGCAGGCGGATCTCTGAGAGGCCAGCCTGGGATACATAGTGAGACCTTTTCTCAAGCGCACACACAGACACACTCACCTGTCACTGGGTGGGTAGAGCTGCCAAGGCCCTCAATTTTTCTGGTTTAAGTAAGGATCCAGCCAGCCACTCTGTCACCCCAGGAAAAAGTCAGGCTGGCACTGGCCCCTTTGAAGACCCAGCGTGCCACACGTTGCTGTTATTATCACGCCTAAGGCAAACTGAGGCAAAGGACTTGGCCTTCAGATATAAGTAGCTGGGTACAGGGCTCCAAGCTGAGCCTGGAGGGCATGCCTGCCATCCCAGCACTCAGGAGGTGGAGGCTGGGAAACTAAGAGTTTGAGGCCAGCCTGGGCTACCTGAGATCCTATATTATTTATTTATTTATTGGGACACAGTTTCTCTGTGTAGCCCTAGCCCTCTTGGATCCTGCTGTAGCCCAGGCTGACCTTGAACTCACTGAGATCCACCTGCCTGCCTGCTGCTTCCCAAGTGCTGGGATCAAAGGCGTGCACCACCGCTGCCCAGCGTGAGGGTCTAGTTTTTAAAAAGGAGGAGAGAAAAGGATGGCTTGCTGAGTGTTCGTTGCTATTCAATAGCAGGGATGAAGCTGAAGTGGGGACCCCGGGGGGCACACACCTTTCCTTGTCACCCCCACCATCCTGTCCCCAGGGAGGAAGTGGGGCTGTGGCCAGCATGGGGCAATTCAACGGCCTCTGGCTGGGCTATAAGTAAGGCTGTTAGGTAGGGGCATGGGGAACCACGAGAGCACAGCCTCACCATGGCCCTCAGCCCATCATCCAGCCGAACTCTGGCTCCGGTGCTGCTGTCCTTGCTCCTGGGTGGTGAGTGCGCATGGAGGTGCAGCCACCCCACTGACCGCTTGTCTGGCTCCACTGTCTTTCCCCGGGTCCCCCAGGACACGGAGGTTTCTGGTGGGCAGGGCACTATCAGGAAACGGGGATTCTTTTTGTTTGTTTATTTCTCTGTGTAGTTTTGGAGCCTGTCCTGGAACTCCCTCTGTAGACCAGGCTGGTCTCGAACTCAGGAGATTCACTTGCCTCTGCCTCCTGAGTGCTGGCATTAAAAGTGTGTGCCACCATTGTCAGGCAGAAACAGGGGTTCTAAGCCTGGGGGAGGTGCTTGGGTCTCAAGTCCAGGAGCACCTGGGCAGGTCCTTTATCCTCTCTGCCTCAGTTTCCCTCATCAACCTTCTGAATTCTCATTAAGGGTTCAAAGAACTTGGTGGCTGGGGCTCACTCTTCCTCCCTGCGTCCCTAGGTCCAGTGCTGGCCTCAGAGATTGTGGGTGGCCAGCCAGCCCAGGCCCACGCTTGGCCCTTCATGGCGTCCCTGCAACGACGTGGAGGTCACTTCTGTGGCGCTACACTCATCGCCAGAAACTTTGTCATGTCAGCAGCCCACTGTGTGAACGGCCTGTGAGTCCTGCCTCCAGCACTCCCAGACCTCAGCATCCACATGGGCCAGAGTGGGGAAGTTAGGTGGGGCCTCCCACCCACGCTCCTCCCCCCTTTCCCCTCTTGGCTGTCTATAGAAACTTCCGGTCGGTGCAGGTAGTCTTGGGGGCCCACAACCTCCGGCGTCGGGAACCCACTAGGCAGATCTTCTCGGTGCAGCGGGTCTTCGAGAATGGCTTCGACCCCTCGCGTCTGGTGAACGACATTGTAATCATGCAGGTGAGCTTGGGAGTCCGGGAGGGTGAGCCTCGGGTGCAAAGGCTTGAGAAAAGTGCAGTGCAGAAGGGTCTGGGTTGGGGGGACGGACACACCCGAGCAACTGCAGCCACCACCCCCTGACTCTGTTCCAGCTCAGTACAGTGGAGAAAAACCGTTCTGTGGGCCAGATGGTGAGGGTGCAGCATTCAGTCAACAAATGCCTGTATTTTTTGTGCCTCTCCACTCACTGACCCTGCGGCTCTGGGGATCCTGGGGGAACATTCCTTTCTTCATCGAGTGCGTCTTGGGGGCAGGGCACTAAGGAAAGTGGGGACACACAATGCCCAACGTGGCCTGTGACTCCTTCATGGTTTCTAAGTCTCTCCTCTCACCACAGCTCAATGGCTCAGCCACCATTAACACCAATGTGCAGGTGGCCCAGCTGCCTGCCCAGGGCCGTGGCGTGGATAATGGCACTTTATGCCTGGCCATGGGCTGGGGCAGGCTGGGCACAAACCGACCTTCACCCAGCGTGCTCCAACAGCTCAATGTGACGGTGGTGACAAACCTCTGCCGCCGCCGTCTGAATGTATGCACGCTGGTGCCGCAGCGGCGAGCAGGCATCTGCTTCGTGAGTGCCCAGGAGGGACTTGCCAGTGCGGGGTGTGGGCAACGGGGCCTCGAGGTCCAGTCTCTGACCTTGATGCTTCCACAGGGGGACTCTGGAGGACCTCTGGTCTGTAATGGGCTTGTCCAAGGCATCGACTCCTTTATCCGTGGGGGCTGCGGGTCTGGATTATTCCCAGATGCCTTTGCGCCTGTGGCCGAGTTTGCAGACTGGATCAACTCCATTATCCGCGGCCATGATGAACACCCCAACATCCACCCCAGAGATCCCGAGAGTGGGACCAGCTAAGACCTGCCTGTCCTCTCCCTGCCATCAACCTCATCCATGATGACCGCCCCATACCCACCCCGGAGATCCTGAGAGTGGAACCAGCTGATTGGCCCATCCCCTCAGCTGCTCCTGGCGGCCCTCAATAAAAGCAATGTTTCCTTGGTACACAGGATCTGGTGTCTGTTGACCATGCCACAGAATGCAGAACAGAGCCACTGCCCCATGTGAGGGGCACCTCCTGGGGTCAGTTGCCGAGTTGGGGCAAAGTGGCAGCAAGAGGCATGTTCTCCACTTTGTACAAAAGGCTATTACTACCTGGTGGTGGTGGCGCACGCCTTAATCCCAGCTCTCGGGAGGCAGAAGCAGGCGGATCTCTGGGAGTTCGAGGCCAGCCTGGTCTACAAGAGCTAGTTCCAGGACAGGCTCTAAAGCTACAGAGAAACCCTGTCTCGAAAGAAGGAAAAAAAAAAAGGTTATCACTGAGACACTGAGATGACCGTTGTGGGTTTCTGTTCCTAAAACCCACGTTCAGCTAGGTCTCAGCACTCAAGAGGAGGCAGAGGCAGGAGGATTGCCATGAGTTTAAGAACAGCCTGGCCTACACAGTGAGACCCTGTCTCAAAACACATAGAGGGGCTGGAGAGGTGACTCAGCATTGCCTGGGTTCCCACATGGTGGTTCACAACTACCTATAGCTCCCATTCTATTCCAGGGGCCTCCACATCCTCCTCTGGACTCTGTGGGCACCAGGCATGCGATGCACCCCCTATACACATAATTAAGAACAATAAGGACTGTGAGGTGGCAGAGTGGCGAAGGTGCCCGTTCTGGGAAGCGCATGGTGGAGGGAGACTCCTGCGAGCTGCCACACAGCACGTGGGACATCAAAATAAACAAAGCATGCAGATAAAATGAGAAGTAATCCGCTTCCCATTAGACTGTCTTCTGTCCCACCCACCCTCCTCCCCTACCCCACCCCACTAGGGCAGGCCTCCAAGTGTGTGGAGGCTCAGAGTTGTTTGCTGAAGTGTGTCCTATTGGCCTGACCCTGGGTGGTAGCCATTTTTTTTTTAATTTCTCGGGTTTCTTTTTGCACAATCTGGATTCTGTCCTAAAAGGCTTCTGATTTTGTTTTGTTTTGCTTTTGAGACAGGGTCTCACTCTGTAGTCCAGGCTGGCCTCGAACTCACAGAGATCCTCCTAACTCTGCCTTCCAAGTGCTGGGGTTGAAAGCCTCAGGCACCAGGTGGCTTCTGATTTTAATAAAGCAGACTCCTGGGGTTCTGACATCACATCTGCAACACTAAGTTACCCCCAAAGAGAGAACTTACTGCTCTGAGAGGAAGTGGTTTGCGGACCCTCCAAGCCCCCCACCTCCTCCCTCCACTCTGGAACCCACCCTAGGGATTAACAGAGGGGTGGACTGTGACCTAGACAGGGCCAGTCAGACCTTGATTAACATGAAGGTCAGATTTTCCAGTGAGGGTCCCTGCGCTGCGACAGGGAGCAGCCTGGGCGAGAAAGGCAAAGGATGCCTGGGATTAGGTCATACCTGAAGGCAAAATCCACAGGACTTTCCTTCCCATTTCCTTCCTGCCATACTACTGAGGAGTGGGTCCCTCATGGCCACAGGAATGTTCCCTGCCCCCACTGACAAACAACCTCTTTCCAAGTTGGAGGAGGAAGTGTGGGAGGGTAAAAAGATGGAGACTTGTTTGCCAGCTGGCCTCCTGCCGCTGCTGTTGCAACAGACACCATGCTGGAAGGACAGTTACTGGGCCAGGGTGCTGGGTGGTCCAGCCTCCCACCCAACCCAATTGCTGTCACCTTTAGGATGGGCACTGGCCGGGGTCCCAGGCAGGAGGAAGAGGAAGGATCCCCGTGCACATCGAAGGTTTATATAAGCAGTCCCAGAAGGGCCACACACTCAAATCTGAAAGAGTAGATTCCCAGTTCCCTAGTTGGCTGTCTGCCCAAGAGGCAGACTGGGGGCGGGAGGCACCTGCCCCATAAAACAGACCCCGAGGACGGGCGCCTGGGTCAGCATCTGGACTCATTAGCGTCAGAATGCAAAGTTCTGTGTGGCTCGTGGTTCTGGTGGTCCTGCGGGCGGCTGAATGTGGTGAGTGGAGAGGGACAGCTGGATGCAGTCACACACACCAGTCTGCAGTCTGAGCCTCCTGGACTCTGAGCTTTCACCAACAGCAGGACTCTGAATCTGAAACCTGTAGGCTTTATAGAATTAAAGAACTAAAATTCACCTTGGGGTCAGTGAGAAGGCTCAGTTGGTAAAGGGGCTGGTGGCCAAGCTGGAAGACCCGAGTTTGATCTCCTGAACCCGCATGGTGGAAGAAGAGATGGGATTCCCTGCGAGCTGTCTTCCAGCTACCACAGGTTCACTGTGGTTTTGAGGGATGTGCACCCACCCACCAGGCTTCTGAATTTGCAGCATCTCGAAGTGTTTTTACAGAGATGGATGGGGTTCTGGATCTGGAGCAAACGGGACGGGGGAGGTGGTGTCTGGCGTCTCTCTGGGTGCAGCCCAGGCTAATCATAGTGCACCCACCTTCCTCAGCAGCGCAGCCCCGAGGCCGGATTCTGGGTGGCCAGGAGGCCAAGGCTCATACTTGGCCCTACATGGCTTCGGTGCAGGTGAACGGAACACACGTGTGCGGTGGCACCCTGGTGGATGAGCAGTGGGTGTTGAGTGCTGCGCACTGCATGGACGGAGTGTGAGTGGTGGGGGTGGGGGAAGGGAGGGGATGGGGCCTCCAGAGGGTGGGACGTGGATCTGAGGTGGGCCCTCGTCATGTCCCCAGGACCACGAATGAGATTGTGCAAGTGCTCCTGGGTGCCCACTCCCTGTCGATGCCTGAACCCTCCAAGCGGCTGTACGACGTGCAAAGTGCAGTGCATCACCCGGGAAGCCGGTCCGACCGCATTGAGGACGACCTTCTCCTCTTGCAGGTGAGGAAACCGGGTCCTTCCTACCCCTGGGTTCCACTCAGGGTCTAGCCTCGACCCTTCCTCCTGCACCTCCAGTCTATTTCCCAGCCCCGCCCACTACCGTGACATTACTCTTCTCCCACCCTTAGCTGTCCCAGAATGTCTCGCTGGGCCCCTACGTGCACCCTCTGCCCTTGCAACGCGAAGACCGAGACTTGCCCCCCGGAACGCTCTGCCATGTGGCCGGTTGGGGTGTGGTCAGCCACGCAGGCCGAAGGCCCGACGTCCTGCAAACCCTGACAGTGCCAATCATGGACCGGAACACCTGCAATCAGCGCGTGCATCACGACGGGGCCGTCACCAAGAACATGATGTGTGCAGAGAGCAACCGCAGGGACACCTGCAGGGTGAGTGGCAAGGGTGGGTGGAACCTGAGGGTCTGCAGAGGCCAGCGAGGAGCGTGGCTTGCAGGAAGAGTGGGGTTCAGGAGCCCTGGAGCTGCAGGGAGCCAGTGGCTTGGCTATTGGGCGGGAACGTCACTCGCGGCCCCACCCCACAGGGAGACTCCGGTGGCCCTCTGGTGTGCAGAAACACGGTCGAGGGTATTGTCGCGTGGGGCTCGCGAGTCTGTGGAAACCGCAAGAAGCCGGGCGTCTTTACCCGCGTGTCGACCTACACAGATTGGATCGAAAACGTCAGGAATGGTAACTTGACGATCTGAGGGGACCTCGGAGACACGTGTCTCACAATAAATGCATCTGTCTGAGCCCAGTGAGTCTTTATTGACTGCCTGCTGCGCGCGCACACACCCAGTAAGACAGGTAGTTCCGTGTTCAGCCACACGAAGGTGCGCGTGCTCTTTTAGGGAACCGTGGGGCCGGGCCCACTCCTACCCGACAGAGGTCAGACATCACTGCCAAGATGCTCTGAAGTTGACATAAACATTAAAAGGGGAAAAACTGAGGCACAGAGAGGCCATAAACAATGGCTGGATTCCGACCCAGAGCCCACACTGAATCGTTGAGGAGGGAGTCAGTGATGTCTGCAGTGCCACATGGGCTGGAGAGCTGTGGAATCAGCACTCCAGGTCCCCTGCGGGTGACAACAGGCAGAACCCAGAGTCAAGCCCCATGCCTTTCTCCCTGGAGGACAGATACTGAGACAGCGACAGTCCCTTGGCCTCCCGTAGGTATTGGAGACTGAGCATCTGAGAGGTGAGGTCACTCAGGACCTTGCTGGTAATGGCAGTAGAACTGGAGCCTGGGCCTGAATTTTGGTTCTGCCAGGCAGGTCCATCTTTATGAACAAGCACTTACTGAGCCTGAGCGCCTACTGTGTGCCCTCCCCAGGCTCCAGCAGAGGGGTGGGCACAGGCATAGGCAAGGCCCAGTTGTGTCTCCTCAGGAGGCTAGCATTTCAATGCCATTTATCCCACAATCCCAGGGTGCTTCACACCCCGAGACACCCATCATTCAGCTGCTCCTTGCAGTTTCCCCACACGGCTTGGAATCCACTAACATGGCCAGCACTGCAGAGAAAGGATGTGAGCAGCCACGCAGGCTGGTGAGGAGGAAGGGAACTTACACACGGGATGGCTGGTCACCCCAGTGGCCATGCTCCCGGCCACGGGAAGTCAAGGATGGCTAGAGCAAGGCCAACACGCCCCACGCCATGCTGCTGGCTTCTGCTGGCAGAGGCAGTACCCTAGGGCCAGCAGTGGCCATCACGGGATGTCACAAAACCCTGAAGGGGACACACTGGTCTCCTAGGCTCTTCTGATGTACAGTGTTCTAGGGCGAAATGGGAGCACTGCCTGCTATCCTAGCACTCAGGAGAGAGACAGGAGGATCAGGGGTTCAAGGCTATCCCCAACTATATAGGTTCCAGGTTGGGGGTTCCCACCAGGTCCAGGCCCTGCTACCGTGTCTGGCTACGGCTGCACTCACAGGTTGTGTTGGAGCACGGCGAGCTGGAGCCAGGGCTTGAACACAGCCCTCCCCAGGCTGGGCCATGTGTGCCACTGGCCTGCACTCTCTGCTCCACAGGGGCCAGAGGGAAAACAACAAAACCAATTACCCAGCTCCATGAGGCCGGGACCTGGTTGCCAGTGACTGCAGGGGCAGATGCTATGGGGAGACTGAAGGCCGGACCCTGGGGACCAAGAGCAAAGGCTGCCAGAAACCAGATGAGAGGCAGTGGGGAGGGGGAGCCCACTAGGGCACACCTGTGGGCAAGAGTGGGGGGGACTGTGGTGATAAATGGGCCTGGACGACAAGAGAACTTTATTGGGCCCACCTTCCGCTCCTATAGGCCTAAAAGGGAAACTGAGGACGACATCCCCAACCTGGACAGGGACGTATGGACTGTGGACCTTTTGAAGGGTGGACACAGACCAACTCCTTCAAGCTCTGTGTGTGGCCTGGGTGTGACCATGGGACTTGAGGCCCCCACGTCTGCTCAGGGACAGCTGAGGGGCACTCTCCGCCACAGCCCCCCACACAGGCAGTTCTTGATCCAGCGCTGCTCCCACTGTTTCACGGCTGTTGTCTTGTTGGGTGACCTCAGCATGGTGACACAGCCACACCTGGGGAGCAGGGGCTGCTGACACTTGCCCTCCCCCACCCCGCCTGCCTCTGCCTGCAGGGATGCAAGCAGGCAAGGAGGTACACCCCAAACCACACCCCAGGTACAACACAGACTACCAAGGAGGTACACCCCAAACCACACCCCAGGTACAACACAGACTACCAA
>NC_022027.1:3880312-3898158 GCF_000317375.1 Microtus ochrogaster | reverse complement strand
AGGAGGTACACCCCAAACCACACCCCAGGTACGACACAGACTACCAAGGAGGTGTACCCCAAACCACACCCCAGGTACGACACAGACTACCAAGGGCCTCCTGAAGCTGCCTGGCTGGCAGACCCTCACCTGGTACAGGCTTTACACTCCTCGGTTGGGTAAGCGCCCAGATGAAGCCTCCGGAGGTGGTCGATCTTGGGCTGGCCAGGGGCCCTAGGGATGAGAGGGAGTAGGGAGACGTTGGCTTCTGGTGTATGACCCTGAGGCTCAACTGTAAGAAACAAGAGCTGATGGCCATTTCCTGGTGAGCTAGGACCAAAGTTTCTCTAGAAACCTTTCAAGCATGACTGAATATGGGTTGATGGGAGCAGAGGCCTCACTGTGTGATGGGCACAGCAAACCCTCTCCCGGTGGTGAGAGCTGGCCTGGTCCACTCAGTGGGAGCTGCACTGCAGCCTTCACAAACCAGAGAGTGGGAAGGAAATGAACTCTACCCCAGAGCTGTGCACTCAGCGCTGGAGGCAGGAGGACCAGCGCTCAAGATCACGTTCCTCCCACGGAGTCTGAAGCAAGCCCGGGCTCCACTGGACAAAACCAAACACCTCTATGCACACAGCAAAGGTGGAACACAAAGTTCTCACTGGGGCAGAGACCCAATGAGAGACCCTGTGGGGTGGAGACCAAGGTGGGTGGGCAGCAGGCACACCTGGCAAGGCCGTCTAACTGCAGGGTGGAGGAGCTGCTGGGCAGGGTGGGCGCCCTGCCAAAGCGCAGGCGCAGGGGTTGTTTGGGCTGCAGGCGGCTGACCAGGCCGTCGCTGGCGGGAAGCCAGTCCAGGTTGGGGACCAGCAGCTGGCTGGGCAGCAGGCAGCACTCATCCACCAAGCCCTCGTCAGGTTCACTGGCTGGGCCCTCGTCACGGCCTACAGGGAGAGGTCAGAGGTCACTGCACTGAACAGCCTTCCCCGGAAGCCACTTCATCACCCACATGGCACTGGGACAGCCTCCCCAGGGTCCTGCCCTCTGACGGGCTGGTCTTTTGGTGGGAGGATGTCTCACAGCAAATCCACAGCTTGGTGAGCAGCCGGAAGAGCAGGGACATGCTGTCCTGGGTGTCCGAGGTGGCCGTGTAGACGGGCAGGCAGCTGGGCTTCAGCAGGCCCCAGATGCGGATGACAACCATTAACTCCCGCAGCATGCCCAGCGAGGCGCCATCGCGCAGGAAGCTGTGCCCTGGCCTCAGCGGGGAGCCCTGTGGTGGGGACACTTGGTGAAGTCTGGGACAGTGTGGCCTTTACCACAAGGGATACAGTAGGCACAGAGCCGGGGGAGGCCAGAACTGCACTCAGTGCCCTGCAGACCAACAGTGGCTCATAAGTGACCAACCAGTCCAGTGTCTGTGGTGCTGGCAGGGACCTGGTGGACACCAACCCAGACAAGCATAGCTGTCTTAACCTTCCACAGAACCTAGAAAGCCAGGGGCTTGATCTGTGACAGACAGGGAGGAGGAGTCACCGGCTCTGGGGCCAGGAGCCACCCTAAGCAAAGCTGCCTCAGCAAAAGGCTAGAACACAGTGGCCTCTCAAAAACACAGGCTGGAGCAGGGAGACCAGAGGGGAAGCTGAGGGGCGGGGGGGGGGGGCTCACCTGGTTGGGCAGGCTGGCTGGGGGTGTGAGGGGCTCACGTGGTTGGGCAGGCTGGCTGGGGGTGTGAGGGGCTCACGTGGTTGGGCAGGCTGGCTGGGAGTGTGGGGGGGCTCACCTGGTTGGGCAGGCTGGCTGGGGGTGTGGGGGGCTCACCTGGTTGGGCAGGCTGACCAGGAGGTAGAGCACGAAGTCCCCCACCCACTGCAGCAGCTGTTGCAGAGCCTGCAGAGTGTTCATGTCCAGGACAAACTCCTCTGTCTTCAGGTTGATCATGACCTTGTCGATGTCTGTGGGGACAGTACCGGGTGGTCAGGGAGATGGCCACAGGCCACGGGTCCCAGGGCGGGGCAGGGTCCTGCCCATGTGAGGTGGTGGGAAGTCACCACCGCAGCCGTGCAGGAAGCAGCATCACACCGCTCTGAAAGAGCACTGAGAGCACAAGGAAGAGCCTGGCTCCAGTGTGAGATGCTTCGTGACAGGACCTGGCGCAGTCCAGGCTGGCCAGGCTTTGTAGCCAAGGATGACGTTCAGCCATCTTTGTGCTCCACCACACCTGGTTTACACAGGACAGGTGTTTTACCACCAAGCCATGCCTTAAACCCAAGAACATTAAAGATATGAAGACTGCACAGGGCTGGGCTCTGGTGCAGGGCTGGGCCCCTCTCCAGCACCCACCTTGATTATGATTAAATGGTCACCATGGTCCTTGCCCTTTCCAGACAGGGAAGGCCAAACACTCACCGACATCGGTGATCTTGGCACAGATCTCAGCCAGGCGGTCCCCAGGGCTCTTGTCAGGGGTGTTGAGGAAGTGGGGACGCAGCAGTGACTTGAGGGTGGACGTGATGGCCATGAGGAACAGTTTGGTGTGGTAGTCACACACACGTGCCACTGTGCAGGGCGACAGCTTGCACAGCGAGGCCTTCATGGCCAGGATCCGGGTGGAGAGGACCTGGGGGGGGCACAGCTGTGAGTGGAAGGTCTGGCAGGCTGGGGCTCACACTGAAGGCCTAGAGCATGGGACAGTGGGAAAAGAGCCACTTGCCAGGCAACTGGAAGCAGGTGGGTCCTCTCCCTGGGCTTCCCTCTTTGTGATTCAGTGTCCCCGGCACTGTGAGGACACCCACTAGCAAGGGTGACAGTGGCTAGTTATGAGTCCCCACACTCTGCTATGCTCCCCGGTCTTCCCTGACCGCTTCATTCTGAGGCTATGTCTTGCTCTATAGCCCAGACTGACCCCAAAATCATGATCCTCCTGCCTCAGTTTCTGGAATGCTGGGCCCACAGGCTTATACCCCCCTCCCACACTCTTGCAGGCTAGTCACACTGAGAGTCACCCTCTGTGAATGGCCGTTGGCTCTCCCCTTGCCCTGGTGGCTAGTGGCCAAGGCCTCTGGCAGCCCATGTAGTTCCGTGACGCCCACCTTTGACCAGTTCCATGGAAGAACAGTGTAGACAGACCTCTGAGCTTGGGGGAATGAGGATGAAGGGGTGATTCGAGCTACTCCCCAGGATCACTGACTGACGGGCGCTGCTGGGGGCCTGCTAGGCCCTGGGCCCTACCCACAACCCCACAGGGGAGGCAGTAGGAGGGACGTTTTCGGGTGAGACCCACCTGCTGCAGGGCGGGCTTCTGGCGCGTGTACTCCTCATGCAGCCGCTCCACCAGGCTCTGCACCATGCCGGGTTGCACGTGCAGCAAGATGTCCCACCAGTCGTAGCCGGTCACCATGCAGTACTCCAGCAGGAACAACAGGTGCTGCAGGGCCAGCTTGGGCTCCAGCGGGTGGCCCAGCGACGGAGAGATACGCAGCATGCTGAGCTGGGAGGAGGCTGTGCTGAGGGAACTCTGCCTACCCAGCCTCCCCTCCTCAACCTGCCCTCCCCACCCCTCACCAACCACCCCTCCACCCTCCTGGTCTGGGCACTCACCTTCCCGTGGTTGTCAATGCCCACCAGGGCCAGTGACGTCCAGGACAGCTGCATGGCTTTGAAGTGTATGGCTGGGCCTGTGGTGCGGGGGCGCTTCAAGGCGGGCTCATCCAGCGAGCGTGGGGCCGAGCTGTAGAGCACGGCCATGGTCTGCAGCGACAGCCGATGCACCACGTGCACACTGCCGTCCTGAAAGGCCAGCGCCAGGCCTGCTGGTGCAGGAGTGTGGTCAGGGCGGGGCGGGCAGCAGCTGCCTTCCCTGTCTCCCATAGTGACCTCAAGAACCAGAGAGCCCCTGGCTCTGTCCTAGGGTCCTCCTTAGGCTTGGTCACCGCCCCCACCTCTAGGGCACTCTCCCGTCACTTGGGAGAGAGCAGGAGAATAAGGACCTAGATGCGCAGAGGAACTCCATCTCACAGCTGAGCAGCTGAGATAGCACGTGACTGACTTACAGGATCCGAGCCCTGGACCGTATATATACTCTGGTGATTGTATGTGTCTGTCTCTGCAAAAGGGTTCTACCCCATGTTCCCAACTCACTGTCAATTAGCCGTAGCTCTTTACATGTGAAGAGCACAGCTTTCTGGTAACCAGCTACAGCTGTAACCATGTTAATCAGCTACAGTTCTTTACACACTAAGGAACACAGCTCTGGGAGACATATCAAGGAGCGCAGCTATCTGGCAGTTTCGGGACCTAGATTCTGAGGGACAGTCCACACTCCCACAGCACTCAGAACCCACCTTCCCATCCCAGGTCCAGGTGCTGGGGGGCGCTCCTGGGCCTAACATACCGAGGCCGGGATAGAACTGGGTGTCGCTGGCCACCTTGAGGTCCGTGTTGGTGAGAGAGATGGGCAGTTTGGGCAGTGCCACTGCTGACACGCGGTCCAGGTCGTTGGTGGCCGACAGGATCCGCCACTTGAGGATCATGGGCTGTTTGTCACCAACTGGACAGTGGGGACAGGAAAAGAGGGGTGTGGGAGATGTACAGAAAGACCAGCTCAGGGCAGCAGGGTGACTCCTGTCCCGATCAGCATGGCCAATCAGAGCACTTCTTCTCCTCTCCAGCCAGGTGACCTGAGGACCAGTAGGAGCAATCCAAGGATTTTTCTTGTTTTCTTTGAAACAGGGTCTCATGGAGCCCACAATGGCCTTGACCCCTCTACTGACCCTCCTGCCCCCAGCTCCTTGGTGCTGAGATGACAGGCACTTCCCACTATGTCCAGGTCACTGCTGGAGATGGAGCCCAGCCCTGGAGTGCTCTGGCTTGAAAGGGTTATCTATACGTCAGACTCCATCTGTGAGACCACTCCTGGCTCCACAGAGAACATCAGCAGGTGTCACTCCCAAAGGACACTGAGGCCAGAGCGGCTACAGCCTCCTGTTTAAAGTGGTCAGGGCACCCTGCACTGAAGTCTGCCCTCACAAGGGAGTCAGGAAGCAGAGGTGGAGGCAGGAGGACAGCTGACAGGGCTACAGAGCCCAGGACTTGTCTCAAAACCCAAACAAGTCAGTGACCAATGGCAGCCAACGGTCCCTGCCACAGACACCTCCTGTCACCATGGTCACCGAGCCTCAGCCTGGCTGCCAGGCACCACCCACTGGGCAGGAGAACTAGGCCCTGGGCCAGATGCACAGCAGGTGGTGTGCTCTAGGGAAGCGCAGAAAAGGTTCAGTGGGCATGTGTGGCGGGTGAGGGCCTAGTGTGCCTGGCCCTGCCCGGCCAGACTGCGGTGACTCACAGCCCTCTGCAGGAAGCACAGCGGGACGCCATTCACATTTAATTACTCGCTGGCCACAAAGGGCAGTTTGCGGAACTGCAGCTAGAGGCCTCTTGACACAACTTCATTAGGCCTCCAATTAGGTCCTCCAGCCACCGTCAGAGCCACCAGGGGTCCATTAACGCTCTGCCTGCTCCCTCTCACCTTCCTTTCTGTACTGGGGACGGCCATGCCAGGGTAGCCTCAGGGAAGGAAGGTGCTCATCTGTAAGCAAGCGTGGGTGTGGGTGTGGGAGACACGGAGGGTTACAGGAGGTGCTCTGAAGAGGTGAGCTGGTACAGTCAGCCTCCCTCTGAACTGGGGTTCGCAGAGTGTCTTGACTAGGGGGCCTTGCATCCCACTCCAGCCAGGAAGACAACAGCCTCCTAGGCTGTGCAGTTCATCTCAGTGAACTAACAGGGATCAGGAGGCCGAGGTGGGCGCAGTTCTGTGCATTCAAGGCCAGCCAGGGACACACAAAGACCCTGTCTCTCTCTCTCTCTCTCTCTCTCTCTCTCTCTCTCTCTCTCTCTCTCTCTCTCTCTCTCTCTCTCTCTCTCTCTCTCTCTCTCTCTCTCTCTCTCTTTCTTTTGGTTTTTCGAGACAGGGTTTCCCTGTGTAGCGATGGCTGTCCTGGAACTCATGCTGTAGACCAGGCTGGCCTCAAACTCACAGAGCTCTGCCTGCCTCTGCCTCCCGAGTGCTGGGATTAAAGGCGTGAGCCGCTGCCGCCCGTATAAGACCCTGTCTTGAGATAAACCCTCAGATCCCACAAGATGAGGAACCCAGAGACTGACCCGCAGGCGAGATCTGCTGGAAGATGTTGTTCACAGGCAGGCCCTCCTTCCGCAGGGACCAGCACTCCACCAGGCTGCTGCTCTGGCTGGACGCACACAGGAGCACCTGGGGGAGTCAGTGAGGACAGGGTTCACACTGAGTGTCAGCACAAGATTGCAGGGCCTTCAAGAAGGGGGGGGGGCTCCTGAATTCACAGACGCAGTGGGAACTCAGTGGGAAGAGAGCCCCAAAGATGGGACAGGACATATTCTAAGTCAGGCAGAGGGGACTTGTGAGCGGGACTCAAGCTGAGGACCCTGACTGGGCACTTGCCTAGACTATCCAGAGCCTGATTTCACCTTGGGGTTGTGAGGCAGGACAGCGAAAGGTAGACACTGTGCTAGCTCTGAAGGTGGAGAAAGGGGCCCTACAGTGGGCCACCAGCAGGGACCCTCCCTGCCCCACCAGCTCCCTGTCAGATTCTGCCCCCAGGCTGGGGATGAAACCTCACTTACCTGCTCAGACATATCTCGAGCCAGGAACTTGAGGTGTGTGATGACGGGGAACCTGTCCTTGCGGTTGGGGTCGGTGGTGCAGCGCATGAACAAGGAGGGCAGGATCTCCGTGTCAATGCGGCACTTCTCGCTCACCACGCTCACACACACCTTATAGAACTTCACGGGTGACGCGCTGCTGCCATCTGCAGCAGCCACCACAATGTTCCCACCACCCGTGAAGGCGATGTCGGCCAGCGCCACCCGGCCACGCAGCCGACACAGGCTCTCTGTGGATGTCAGCACCTGCCCGCTTGGCTTCAGCAGGGACACAGTCACCAGGCCACTGACTGTCACTGCAATCCAACCCTCCATGGGCTTGCCACCAAACAGCGTGAGTGATGGAGAGAATTTTACACGTGAGAACTTCTCCCCGAAGCTGGAGGCACCTGACTGGAGGAGGGAGGAAGGGCTTGCTCAGACCCTTGGGGTCCACATTCACTGATCCCCACAAGCCCAGAGCACTGCACCACGGGGCCTTCTAATTCTCGGTCTCCTCTTCTGTAATGTGCAAGCAGTGACATTTTTCTCTGGGCATCAAACTTGGCCCTGCAGTTTCTCTGTTGTGACCTCAAGGTGCAGTCTCCGCCTGTGCTGCAGAGACAGCAGCTGGGGCCGCGGACACTGCCTGTGCAGTGCTGTGCAGTGCTGCCTCAGCGCCAGTCCATGGACACTGCCTGTGCAGTGCTGTGCAGTGCTGCCTCAGCGCCAGTCCATGGACACTGCCTGTGCAGTGCTGTGCAGTGCTGCCTCAGCGCCAGTCCGTGGACACTGCCTGTGCAGTGCTGTGCAGTGCTGCCTCAGCGCCAGTCCGCGGACACTGCCTGTGCAGTGCTGTGCAGTGCTGCCTCAGCCCCAGTCACTCCCGTCCTTGTGGTCCGGAGGTCCACACTGGGGTCGTTTACACACAAAATGCACCTTTTTTACTTGAGACAGGGTATGCATCCCAGGCAGGACTCAGAGTTATGATCCTCCTGCCTCAGCCTTCCAAGTGCAGAAATGACAGGCATGCACTACCATGACGAGCGCAATAAAACTCTTTTTACGTTAACTTTATAAGTTAATATAAGACTTATAGGCCGGGCGATGGTGGCACACGCCTTTAATCCCAGCACTCGGGAGGCAGAGGCAGGCGGATCTCTGTGAGTTCAAGCCAAAGCCACAGAGAAACCCTGTGTCGAAAAACCAAAAAAAAAAAAAAAAAAAAAGACTTATAGCCAGGCTCACTATTTATATAGTGGTGCACTCCTTTAATCCCAGCACTTGGAGGTAGAAGCAGGAGGATCTCTGAGTTTGAGACCAGGATGGGCTACAGAGTGAGTTCCAGGATAGCCAGGGCTACTCAGAGAAACTCTGTCTCAAAAAACTGGGGAAAAACAAAATTTATTGTATTTTATGTGTTTGAGTGTTCTCACACCACACAAGTGAGGTTTCCATGGAGGTCAGAAGGTGTTGGATCCGTGGAGCTGGTGTAACACGTGGCTGGGAGGCACCATGTGGGTGCTGGGAATGTAACCCAGGTCCTTTGTAGGGACAGCCTGTGCTCTAACCACTGAGCCACCTCTCCAGTCCCTACATTGAATTTGTGAGACAGAGTATCAATGTTTGGCCCTGGTTGGTCTGGGACTGGCTATGTAGATCAGGTTGGCCTCAAGCTCAGAGAGGGCTATTTGCCTCCTGAGTGCTGGGTTGGTCTGTGTCTCTAGGTCCAGCCTTGTTATTTATTTATTTATTTATTTATTTATTTATTTATTTATTTATTTATTTTTGAGGCAGGGTTGCTCTGTGTAGCCCTGGCTGTCTTGAAACTTGCTCTGCAGAGCAGACCAGACTGGCCTTGGACTCTGAGATCCGCCTCCCAGATGCTGGGAATTAAAGGTGTGCACTACCACCACCTGGCCCACCCAATCTTTTTTGTGAAGAGTTGTATTGGGTGGGTGCTGTGGAATATGACTTTAACTGCATGTCACAGTTGTTTAACTATCTGTTTGACCTTGCCTGCCTAAGGCTCCGGATTTATTTAGTAAAAAGAGACGGGGTGGGGGGGTGTGTGGGGGTGGCGCTGGCAGAAAATAGGTAGGCGGGATCTAGGTGAATCTAGGCAGAGAAGAAGGAGGGAGAAGGAGGGAAATGACGCCTGGGGCCAACTAGGCAGCGAGGAAAGTAGGCCCTGCAGGATGAAGGCAGGTGAAAGCCCGAGGCTGAAATAAGTTCTAAGAGCTAGTGGGGCACGTCTACGCTAAGGCCAAGTGTTAGTAATTAATAAATCTCCACGCCATGATTTGGGAGCTGGCTGGTGGCTCAAGAAAGCCTGTGACAGGTGGGCGTGGCCTCAGCAGGCACTGCGGGGCTACCGGGCCCGTGGAGCTGCACAATCATGGCACCAAGGCCTAGCCGTGCTCCCTTCCTCACAGGCGGCCACCTCCCCTGCTCTACTGAAGAAACGGATTCTCAGAGTCCAACTCTGCTGGTGTCCATTTCTCTCTCATGCTGAACGCCAGTGTATACACGGACAGGGAATTCTGGGTCACCACTAAACCAAGGCTGACTGGGGTCTGAAGGCCACATGGCAGCCATCTGTAAAATGGGATGTCACTGACACAGCTGTCTGTTAAACAAGGTCAAGGGGCCATCAGCGAACGGGAAGGCTGGGGGGATAAGAGCAGCAGTTAAGTCTGTGTTCGCGGGACAGGAGCTCAGGTATCCCACTGTGAACAGGGCAGCATGAGCTGGTGGCCGCGTACTCGCCCCTCAACCCCGTGCCCCTCCGTCCGCAGTGGGTCTCTCACCTTCTCCACGTGCAGCGCCAGCTTCACACCGTTGTGCAGCCACGACAGAGCCACGATGGGGTCCCCCTCCACCTGGCTGCCCACGGAGCTCTCCCAGCTGTTGGCCAAGTGGTCAGCCATGCTCCAACATTTGATCCGCCCGTCAGCATCGGCCGACAGGAGCCGGGAGCCTGTGGTGACAGAGCTGCGTCAGGAGCCCTCCTGATGGACACGTGGACTCTGGACTCCCAGCGGGCCCCCTGGCCTGGAGAAGGTAGTTTGCGGTGCTCAGGGCTCGGCACCGACAGCAAACCTGGCAGCCTCACCTGACTGGTCCCATTCTAGGCAGGTGATGGCCTCACTGTGGCCAGAGTTGACGGAGTGCACTTCCCAGGGATGCTCCGTGTCTAGGATATGGATCATGTGTGTCAGGTCTGCAGTGGATGGAGAGCAGGTAAGGTCAGTGTGGCTCACAGTACCCCGTTTCACCTCTCCCTGGGTGCTACTGCTCCTCTACGCTGCTAATCCCGTAGGCAGGGTTATCCAGAGCGACCACAATGTCCCCTTCCGGGGCACCAGCTGGAGGATGGTGCCTTCTATAAACCCTCTAACTCGTAACAGAGAGCCTGGCTCTACCATCGCGAGCCTTTCAAACTGGGTCACACGTGTACGGAAATCTGAGATCAACACCTGGCCACCTACATGGCCGGGTGAAGGGGACGGACACTCACCCTGGTCGTCATTTCGGAGGTCCGTGGTGAAGGCAATGAGGTTCCTGCAGGACCAGGCACAGGCCAGGGGCAGCGACGGGCAGTACGTGCTCTTGGCCCACTTCTCCCACTCACACACGTAGGCCAGGTCCATCATGCCCACCGCACCCAGCACGGCCCCTGGCTCCTAGGAACAAGGAAAACCCCAAGACCCCAGCTAAAGTGAGTCTAGGCCACTGAAGCCCGAGTCCTGCTATAAACGCCGGGCCTAAAGTCACCGCTCCCTACCCACCTATCACCCGCCCAGATCTCAGCCCGAGCTTAGCCTCCAAAAGCACTAAGCACCCCCCATAACCAGGCCCCACCCTACTCCTTCAAGTCTGGGCCTCAACCTACACTCCAAGTTTAGGCACTACGCCCCGCCCCCGCCTAGTAGCTCAGGCCACGCCCCCTACAAGTTAGCACCCGAGGCTGCGTCCCAAGACCTAAGTCTTAAACCACGCCCCTCCCAAGCTTCTGAAGCTGCACCCACTGCTTCTGAAACCCTAGGTGACGCCGCCAAACCAACTACCGGCGACGGACCCTCTTAGCTATGGTTATCCGGCCACGCACCCCTCCATCAGCATCAGGCCGACAGACCACGCCCACACCCCATTTAAACGCCGCTCCTTAGACCACGCCCCCTCGAGAAGCATCATTCCCTCAGGCCACGCCCCTGTCCCGCAGTCTCTGGTTGCTGGTGCTCTCAGGCTCCGCCCCTCCGCTCAGACCGCGCCTCCTCCGCAGCCTCGCAGTCGCAGGCTTCCCCATCATCTGCTACCCAGCAGGCTTTGCTCCCACGCCCGCCCTCTGACCCTGCAGGCTCCGCCCCTCGGCCTTCCGCTCGCCGGCCTCACACGGATTGCCGGCCACGCGTCCAGCGGCCTGCACATCGCACTGACCTGTCCACCCCGAGCGCTCAGTCGGCCGGGCGGTCGCGGTCCACACTCGCCCCACCGCCCGGGATCCGGCGCCGCCATCTCTCGGACCGCGCCGGCCCCCTCGCACAGACTTCTGGGAAAGCCGTGGCTCCGCCCCTACCCTGTTAATTTGCATATAGCAATTCCTAGTATCCATTGCGACTCTTTGTGCGATAGAAGACAAATTATCTCTCATTTCTGATCACTGGCTACATCTTACATGATAACGTTTAGTTTTATACAGGGGAAAATAGAAACATACTACAATTCCAAACCCAAAGTATAGTAACCCTAACCAAGAGGAGACTGAATTTTGTGCCTTTAAATACCGCTCGGGCGATACCGTTGTTCGTGCTCGCTTCGGCAGCACATATACTAAAATTGGAACGATACAGAGAAGATTAGCATGGCCCCTGCGCAAGGATGACACGCAAATTCGTGAAGCGTTCCATATTTTTCCTCATCTTCCACATATTCTCTGATGTGGAAATTAAGACCCACAGTTACATAACTGTATTTCCCCTTTTTGTTTGTGTAGCTCAGGTTGGCCTCTCAGATTCTCTCTCAGACTTCAGCTCGACAGCTGTGCATCACGGGGCCACGGGTTCAGATATATTTTTAAAATTTATATTTGGGTTTTTGGGGTTTTTTTTGGAGGGGGGATAGGGTTTCTCTGTGTAGCCCTGGCTGTCCTGAACTTGCTCTGTAGACCAGGCTGGCCTCACTCAGAGAGATCCTCCTGCCTCTGCCCTCCCACCCCACAGAGTGTGCTCAGGCCAGCCTCAAACTCAGGTGTAGCTGAAATTGCTGGTCACCATGGGGCTTACATGTGCTGGAGATGGGACTCGGGGCTTGGGCAGACTAGGCAGCTAACGGCTCCAGGCACTAAGCCAAAGCATTTTACACATTTACACATTTCAAAATGAACGGAGTGTCCCGTCTCCAGACTTCCAGCCCATGGCCCTGGTGACTTTCCACACTTCCACCCCCACCAGACCAAAGCACACAGTCAGGGCCAGAGCACCGAGGCTTTATTCAAAGTGTCCCTTTCTCCCAAGCACAAAGAATCACAGGAAAGGGGACGGGAGGACAGGCCTGCGGAGCGTGTAAGGCCTCTGCAGCGACCACAGCTACGCTGGGCCACAGAGGGGATGGGAGGGGACAGAGGCTTCTGGCTGGAAGTCCTGGACCCCTGGCATAAGGAGGGACGCGAGGAGGATTTTAAGGACAGGCAGAGCCCAGGGAGTCAGGGACGAACACACATCACCAAAATAAAAGCATAAACTCAGCCCTTGAGACAAAGAAGCATGTCCAGGCAGACACGCACACGCACACACACACATACACACACACACACACACACACGACAAAGAGCCCTGGGGAGATCAGCAGACACCCCCATCAGAACTGAAAGGGAGAGGTCAGGAGGGGTCACAACAGAACCCACCGCTGGCTGGCGCTGGGTGTTTTTGCCTCCCACTTCAAAAGAGAAATTAAAACAAATCTAATCCAAACATGCCAAATTCATTAAAACTGATTGGTGGGAAATAAAAGAGTCTAGCTCGCCTGAATTTCAGACTGCACCACAGAAAAGCTCAACAGAGAAAAAGCGGAAAATGGTAGCTCAGGTTTCCCCTGCCTGAGCAGGGAGCTAACTGCGAGCTGGGCCGTGAAGGGGCAGGGCAAGGGCCCCCCGGAGGGAAGGGAAGTGGGGTGTTCTCATTCTGAAAGTATGCAAGAAATTATCAGATGTTGGAGGTCTGGGCCGGCCTGGCCGGTTGGCAGGCAGCCGGGCCATCACTGCTGGTCCAGGTAGGCAGACAACAGCAGTTCCGGAGGCAGGAAGTCCAGGTGTCGGTTGCTAACCCTCATCTGCCTCCGGCCCTCCAGGTCAGCACCTGCGGAGGAAAAATCACGTGAGGACTGGAGGAGCTGGGCCAGAGGAGGCTAGCCTGGGCTACACAAAAGAAAGTGGGTGGCTGGGGTGTGTGTGGAAGCCGTGAGCTGGGCTCTGTCTAGAGGCTCCCCACCTCTACAGAGAAGTTTCGCTCACACCAAACCCATTCTCAGCCTGTGAGAAGAGGCAGGTGTGGAGGCTGCAGCAACCTCCCACAGAGGGAAACCAGAGGGATCAAGTCCCAGGGTTGTCGTGGAAACCATCACCGCAGCAACTCTGAGCCTGAGGACCAGATAGGGCACCTTGAGCAACCGAGGCTCGCTGTTAGGGGGTAGCATTGGGTATACCAAAAAAACGGAGGACAAAGGCCTGTGTTCTGGGAGCCTCCGTCTCCTGCAGGGCTGGGCAGACCCTCGACCCAGGCTTTAACAACCCCACCCTGGCTCCTCTTCCCTGGGAGCGGGCACTCACTGGCTGAGATGAGGTCCAGGTACTGGCAGACGGCGTGAAGCAGGAGCCTCTCAAAGCTGCGGAAGAAGGGGTGTGAGCAGAGCTGAGGCAGAGCGGGGAAGAGGAGAGCGCGCTGCCCCCGCCCCGCCACCAGTACCTGTTGTCCAGCATGGCGGTGTACACAGCCTGGGGAGACACCGAGAAGAACCCCAGCAGCCGCTCCTCCCAACTCTCCAGAGTTTCCTGTGGGGGTGGGAAGAGCTGAAGGGTCACAAAAGTCACACACACAACGTGCCCTAGCGGTCTCCAAGGGTGTCAGGCCCCGCCTTTTGCCCGCCAAACTCCTATCCATACTGCAGCACCCACTTGCATGGGACCACCTCCTCCTAAGCACGACCAGGACAAGTCAGGACGGTGGCGTGGAAAGGCGAGGTTGAGAGGAAGATGGGGACCACTCACCATCGGGATGCGGCTGCGCTTGAGCACAGACCGCAGGCGACGGCTGATGCGCCTGAAGCACTCATGAGGTGTGAGAGCCGGGTCCTCTGTTAAAGTGGCAAAGTGGGGGAAAGGCCCCGTGACCAAGGAGGCCACAGCCACAAAACCTCGCCCCTCCGCAGCTTGGCCCCGCCCAAGCCCCACCCCCTGCCTCAGACCCCGTCCACACTACACACCTGAGTACACCTTGCGCTAGCCCCGCCCACACCGACACACCCGACACGCCCCCAGCCCGGCCCGAGCCGGACCCCACCTCTCCGCCGATCCTCCCCGCGGCCAGGTCTGCGCCTCCGCTTGCCCTGATCCTCATCCTCCAGGTAGCGGAGCACTCGCTCTTGCTCCTCTCCCGAGCGGTTCATAAAATCATTCCAGACCTGGAAGACAGGGATGCAGGCTGGCCTTGAGGCCCCTGGGTCTGCTTCCCCTCCTGACAAATGTCTCACATGTGTGGGGCCTGAGCTGGATGCTGTGGGGGTTTCAAAGGATGCTTGGAGTTCAGCAGGCATGACCCCACTCCCTCCATGGAAGTCGGGGATGCATCATGAGTGACATCTTCTCATGTAACGGGGTCCTCTATTCTAATATGGAGAGCCCACAGGGGAGGGGTGGGCACATCTCAGGGGCTGCCGGGGGGGCCCCAGAGTCTCACCTCCACATACGTGGCGTTGCTGCAGGCCTCTGCGAAGATTCCAGGTGCCGCAGGAGGAGTCAGGTCCCCATCTTCCGGGCCTGGAGAACCCCCAGCTGTTTCCAGCAGAGTTAGGAGGTACCGGGCTGGGTAGAAACAGAGGGTCCGTGGGTTGAGGCGGTGATTGGGGTACATACACACTTCTGTTGTCCCAAGATTTGTTTTGTTTCCTCTTTTACCCAGCCAGTCTCTAGAGCCCCATCTACCTCTCCTTGCCTTCCCAAAATCCTAGAAACCCTCTGGAGCCCTGACTCTAGTGCCCGGTCAGTGGGTGTTTCCCAGCAAGGGGGGCATAGCATTGGCATACTGCCCTGCTTACTATTCTCCAAACGCTGCAGGCTCTTCCGTCCCTTGGCTTTGGGAACCAGGTCCGAATTTCGCACAGCCTGGTTGATAAAATGTTGCTTGCGTCTGGAGGCTGAGACCCTCTTCACTTGTGAGCCGCCCAGTGTGGGCAGGCAGCCGGGAAGGGGCCTGTGGGCCAGGGGAGGAAGAGGCCATCAGTGCCCAGACAGGACCTGCTAGGTGTCCCTGGCAACACGGAGCTTTAGTCCCACACACACATTCCCACTACTCTAGGCCTCTGTGTGTGGAGACTCGGGCCCCATGGATTCTCAGGACTCGAGCTATGACGCAAGAGGGGTAAACTGAGGCTCTGAGAAGGGAAGTCACAGAGGAGAGGTGGCCCCTCCAGCCACTCCAGCCTCCCAGATTTAAACCACAAGCCATCAAGGTCCCCATGTAGTGCAGGGGTTGGAGCCAACCCACCCCCCAGAAGTGGACCCTCTCCCACACACCCTGTAAAGCCGCAGGATCTCGAGGTGACAAGCACCTGACCCGGGTGGGGGCTGATGAAGCTGAAGGAGCCCAGCTGAGAGCCTCCCCGCAGGAGCCTGCCCGCCTGCCAGCCACCCTCAGAGCTAACTCCTGAAGAGGGTGCTAATCCTGTGGAGGGATTAGCTGGGCACCTGGGAACCCAGCGGACAGATCGGGGAAGACAGCAGGCTCAGTCACCCAGGCCCCAGACGGCCCATACTGGGGGTTTTGCAGGGTTGGGGCCTGGAGCTTCAGTTCTGGTGGGGTCCCAACCCCAGGCCACCAGTGACGGCGCTGAAAAAGGGCCCTGTGGACCCGAGCCTGGGCAGGGACACCCACCTGCTTGGATCACCCTTGAGCAGGGTGAGGCCTGAGGCTCCTTGCAGAAGCTGCTAGGCCAGCTACCAACTTTCTCCCAGCCTCAGGTGGGCCTGATGTCGGCTTTGAGGCCTGAGGCTGGGCCACTTCTGGCCTAGCCTCACCCCCAGGCCTTCAAAGCCGCACCCCAGCAGTTGGTGCAGGCTGATAACAAACCGCAGCTGTCCCGCAGGAAACACAGACACAAGATGGATGTGAACCTGGGTCCTGTTTGGACAGCTGAGCCAGTCAGACCGGGACCCACCATGGCTCTCCAGTACCAGTAGGGCAAGCCCTCCACGTTCCTTGGCCTGCAGTCCGTGTTCAGTTCTAAGGGCTGTGGGGACATCACCACCCTCTTGTGGGTCCCAAGGGCTCCCAGAGATGGAACTGCTCCCTGAATTCAAATTTGCCAGGCCTCCGAGCCTTTGCACAGACCCTGCGACAAACACCTCGTCTGATTCTGCCTGATTCTGGTTTCTGTTCAAATGTCACCTCCCAGAAGCTGGCACAGCCAGTCCAGTCAACACTTCTTGCTGCTGTGCCAACTGGGAACCAGCTGGGTCCCCTTCAGCTCTCACTGGCCTCCCGACTGTCCAGCAGGCAGCCCAGAGCAATGAACTAACGTAGGGCTTGTTGAGTTAACACTTCCTTCCCCATAACCAGGCTGCTTCGCAGAGACTGAAGCTGAGGACCTAGAGGAGGAGTCTGTGCCTCGGAAAGTGACCGGCACCTGGGAGGGGTCGCTAGAACAAAGGCCTACAGTGCTAAGTCAGCCAGGTTTGGGGAACACAGTTCCTTTTTTGTATCCTGATGGTTGGGCAATGGGACCCTGGCTTGCTGAGACACACCCCAGGTAAACACATCTTTGGCAAACACTCTCAGAACGGCAGAGAACCCAGTTCCCCAACAGGAAGCAGGGAGGTGACTCAGCGCCCCCAACACCCTACAGACAGGTGGACACCTGGGTGAGGCCCTGATGAGCAGCAATTCACCAAAACACAAACTTATTTACACCAGAGCCACGGTAAGGTAGCTAGGCGGGGTCCCAGGAGGTAAAGGCAGGGAGGACCAGGAGCAGAAGGTCAAAGAGAACCTGAGGTCAGCCTGGGCTAGAGGGACCCAAGTCAAACAAACAGAGCAAGGCCAGGAGAGGAGCAAGAGCTGCCCCTGAGGAGGACCAGGGTCCGTTCCCAGCACCCACAGGAGCTCACAACCGCCTGTGACTCCAGCTCTGGGGACCCGACGCCCCCTTCCAGCCTCCGCGGGTACTACACACTCATGGTGCACACAGATGTGCAGACAAAATGCCCATAAACGTAAAAATAAAATATTTTTTTTTAATTAAATTTAAATAAACCCAACAGGCAAAGGTGTAACCAATAGGACCAAGGACTTCTGGACACCGCAAAAGCAGGGCTTTGTGGGTCCCGAGCCGCCTTCCCCATGTCGGGGCTCAGCAGCCTGCCTGAAGACCAAGCCAGCTCTGGCGCGGGAGGGAGGACGGAACCAGGACTCCTGAGGAGCAGCACTTGCTGCTCCAGGCTAGACCACTTGCTGGAGCAGTGGAGGGCATGGGGGCCCTCGGAGGGGGCTGAGTGGTAGCAGCTCACCAGTGCTGCTGGGCGCCTCAGCCTTGGGGCAGGAAATGCCCAGGTGCCTGTGGCCCCAGTTAGCTACCTCCCCATAGAGTGGGGTCTCATACAGCAGAGTCCCCACAGAGTGGGGGTGGGGCTTGAGGGGTAGGGGTGGTCTGTGGTGAGCAGCCAGGGAAAGAACACATCCTGGGGGGAGTTGGGGAGAAGGGCAGGGAGGAGGGAGCAGAGGAGGAGACCCCATCCTGGAGGGAAGGAGAACCCCATCCTGGGGAGGAGGAAGGGGAGAGGAAACTCCCATCTTGGGGAGAGGAGATCCCAATCTGGAGAGGAGGAGGAGAGGAGAGGAGACCCCAATCTGGGGAGGAGGAGGAGAGGAGAGGAAACCCCAATCTGGGGAGGAGAATGGGGAGAGGAGACCCCAATCTGGGGAGGA
>NC_022027.1:3873071-3880212 GCF_000317375.1 Microtus ochrogaster | reverse complement strand
AGAGGAGACCCCAATCTGGGGAGGAGGAGGGGGAGAGGAAACCCCAATCTGGGGAGGAGAATGGGGAGAGGAGACCCCAATCTGGGGAGGAGGAGACCCCAGCTTGGGGAGGAGGAGGAGGGAAGAGGTCAGCCCCGCAACCCAGCTCACAGCCTGGTCTCCGCGCCGGGGGTCGCCTCCAGGCCGCCGTCAGGGTCGTCCAGAGCCACCATGGCCTGCAGCCGCGATTGCAGCCGGGCCCGAGGCCGCGGAGGAAGTGACGCGCGGGGAGGAGTCTGCAGCGGCCCGGGGCGGGGACAGCCCGGGAAAAACCTCGGCTGCTGTGGGGTAGCTGTGGGAGTAGACCCCTTGCCTCGGTTTCCCTCTCAGTAGACACTGGGCGGCGTCACCAGCCAGGCTGAAGACGGAGTCTGGGCAAGGGTGGGACGCTCCCCCGGGGGGCGACTGCTAAGTTGCGACCGGCTCCTGGGGCGGGAGGGAGTGCCAGCCTGGTGGAGCGAGTGGAGGGAGGTCGACCGTGGTGCACGCCCCGGCACTCCGGAGGCTGAGGCCGGAGGATCATTAGAGTGCCAGCCTGGGCTACAGGATTGGAGTGGGGGAGGGCAGGTGCACGCCTGGCCTCCCAGCACTTCTTACAAGAGGCAAGAAGATAGGTGTTTAGACGTCATCATCAAGTTCAGGGCCAGCCTGGGCTACGTGAAAAGGCTCACGCCTTTGATCCCTTAAAAAAAAACTATTAAAAATAAATTAATTAAAGCAAAAGTCAGTGTCTACTCCGAGGCTTCCTGGAGACAGGTGAAGCGAGGCCTGTGCGCAGGAACCGGGTCAGAGGGAAGCGAGGGCCGGGGGCTGTGTGGGGACTTGGATTCCTGGCGTCACACCTGAGTGCTCTGTGGGTGGACAGAGAAGGGGTTCTTTCTGCTGCCCACTCCCAACACCCTTCAGGATTCCCGGGCCGGCTTCCTATTTGCTGACCCTCCCCCCATGAGTCCCCCCCCTCAGTGTGGGTGAACCTTACCCACACTAGATAAATACACTACCACCGAGTTACACCTTCGTTTTATTTTTCTCTGCTGCATAGTATTCTGGTGACTTGCCAAGGATAACATCTCGGGGTCCCTAGAGAGCTTCTGAGATGCAGTAAACAGGGGTGTGACAGTGTGGCTGAGGTCAGTCCCTCACGGTTCCTGTGACCGTTTCCACAGCGCCCACTCCGGACAGGGACCGGCCGCTGGGTGCCAGTTAGAGGGGAAACTTGTAACCAACAATCGGAGTCAACCAAAGTGAACCAAAGGTCCCTCCCCTGTCCTAAGCTTCACGTGGCTCCCACTGTCCAGGGACTTACTCTGGGCATCCTCCCCTAGGGCGCGGGCCACCCGCCTGCATCCTGCCTGCGAGGGAGGGAGGACCACGGACCCCTCCCCTGCTTGGTGCCCAGGGCCCTCCCTCCTCTCTCATCCGGGCACAGCTCTGGGAAGAGCAGCGCGAGGCTCTGGAGAGGCTACGCGAAGGCGGGGACAAGGGAGGGGGGCGCGGGGTATAAGAGTGGCCGCTGCGACTGACGGACGCTGGCAGAGGAGCCACGTTCCAGCCCCCTCCGCCGGCAGCAGAACCCGGGGCGCTCGGGAGGGCGGCCATAAGGAGGCAGAGTAGGGACCTTCCTCTGTTCCCACAATCCCGGGGCGCAGTCCGCGAAGGCTGTCTGGAGGAGGAAGGCGACAGGGCCATGGCCACCGAGGCGACCTTGGGTCCCAACGCGACCTGGTGGGCTCCAACCAACGCGTCGGGATGCCCGGGCTGCGGTGCCAATGCCTCGGACGGCTCGGGCTCCGCGCCCAGGCCACTGGATGCCTGGCTGGTTCCCTTGTTCTTCGCTGCGCTCATGTTGCTCGGGCTGGTCGGGAACTCGCTGGTCATCTACGTCATCTGCCGCCACAAGCACATGCGGACAGTGACCAACTTTTACATCGGTGAGTGCGCGCCTCCCTGGGGTGCCAGGGTGGGAGCGGGGTCCACCCCCCAGCCTCCCCTGCGATGCGTCCCGCCTGGGTACCAAAGGGTGGGTTGACGACTGCGCGAGGAGACGTGACCGTTTCCGCAGGTGTCTGTCCTGTAAGGGCCTCTGGACAGAAGGGGACTGGTGTGTGCGGTGTGTGTGTGTGTGTGTGTGTGTGTGTGTGTGTGTGACACGCCCCAACTGGTACCCGCTGTCTCCAATTTAGAGGTGGGTGAGACACCGGGGCTGCTGGAAATGAGCGCAACGAAGGTGGAGAGTGCCTCCGCTTCTCTGGTACAAGATTGTGTGTGAGTGTGTGTGTGTGTGTGGGGGGTCCCTCGGACCGGGATGGAGAAGTCTTGGGCCGCGGTCAGGAGCTTTGGGTGCCCCCACCTTCCAACGTCCGCGTGTCCCCTACTTGTAGCCAACTTGGCGGCCACAGACGTCACTTTCCTACTGTGCTGCGTCCCCTTCACGGCGCTGCTCTACCCGCTGCCCGCCTGGGTGCTGGGAGACTTCATGTGCAAATTCGTCAACTACATCCAGCAGGTGCGCGGGCTGGGCTGGAGGGCGAGCCAGAGTGCAGGAAGCTGGGGAGCAGGAATGGGGTCTGCCCTGGAGAGTCTGGTGGGGGTGGGGCCGGGAGCTGGGCGCACGCTCTGGTGAGAGAGAGACTGATCTGGGCGTGGACGAGACCAGAGAGCCTGTGGGTAGGAGGAATGGCCAGAGTCTGGGGTGCGCAGGATCGGGCATAATCAGAAATGAGGCATGGTCTTTTATTTGCTTATTTACAGAGTCTATGTAGCCCAGGCTGGCCTAGAATTCAGAGATCCGTGCTGGGTTTAAAAACGTGAGCCATTTAAATGTATTTTTTAAAGATGCATTTTTTATGTATATAGTGTTCTGCCTGCATGCCAGAAGAGGACACCAGATCTTACTATAGATGGTTGTGACTTCTGGGAATTGAACTCAGGATCACTGAAAGAGCAGTCAGTGCTCTTAACCTCTGAGCCATCTCTCCAGCCCCCATTTAAATGTGGTTTTATTTCGTGTGTGTGTTTTGCCTGGGAGTATCTGGGCACCACGTGTGTGCAGCACCCCCAGAGGCCAGAAAGAGGCGTGGGGTCCCCAGAGCTGGAGTCGCAGACGGTTGTGAGGCCCGTGTGGGTGCTGGGAACCGAACCCCGGGTCCTCTGCAGGGGCAGCCGGTGCGCTAACTGCTCTGCGGTCTGTCCAGGTTCCCGAGGGCACGGTCTTTCAGGGCAGAGGTCTGAGCTGGTGTGAGCAGGGAGGGGTGGTCAGGATGGACACCCCAAACCACAGGTGCCCTATGTGGTCTCTGTGCCAAAGGTTGATTGGACGCTGGTGAGTCTCGGTGGGCATGGGCTAGAGCCCACAGTGGGCGCGTTCCGGACTGTGTGAGTGTGTTCGGGATGCCTAACAAACCCCAGTGTTTCCCTCCCTTCCAGCTCTCCGGTTTTCTGGTCCCCTCAACCCATGGCCACTGCCTGCTCCTCCCAGGACATGTTCGTGTACACCTGAGATATGTAGTCCTTGACTTTTCCAGGTCTCGGTGCAAGCCACATGTGCCACCCTGACGGCCATGAGCGTGGATCGTTGGTATGTGACTGTATTCCCGCTGCGCGCCCTGCACCGCCGCACTCCTCGACTGGCCCTGGCTGTCAGTCTTAGCATCTGGGTGGGTGAGTGCGGTTTGGGGTGGAAATGGGGCGGGGGAGGCAGGGACGCAGAGGAGGGGCGTGGCACTGGTGGGGGTGGAAGGGACCCTGGCTCCTGGGCGGGACCTGTCCTCATTCTCCGATCACGGTGCTCATTCTGGGCGGGTGGCGCAGGCTCTGCAGCCGTGTCCGCCCCGGTGCTGGCCCTGCACCGCCTGTCGCCCGGGCCTCGCACCTACTGCAGCGAGGCGTTTCCCAGCCGTGCCCTGGAGCGCGCCTTCGCGCTCTACAACCTGCTGGCTCTGTACCTGCTGCCTCTGCTCGCCACCTGCGCCTGCTACGGTGCCATGCTGCGCCACCTGGGCCGCGCCGCTGTGCGCCCCGCTCCCACTGACGGCGCCCTGCAGGTGCGGGAGACTCAGGGCCAGGAGGGAGGGCATCTGGGGGGTCAGTCGGAGACTGGAGCGTGTGTGCGTATGTGTGTGTGTACACGCGCGCTTGCGGGGGAGACCCACGGTGCTGATGGAGGGGATTGGAGTCCGGACTGTATGTGCATGTGGTGGGGGACCCTGGGGGTACCTCGGAGGGGGTCCTGTCCCTTCCCGTTAACACCCCTGGGTCACCAGGGACAGCTGCTGGCACAGCGCGCTGGAGCAGTGCGCACCAAGGTCTCCCGGCTGGTGGCCGCCGTGGTCCTGCTCTTCGCTGCCTGCTGGGGCCCTATCCAGCTGTTCCTGGTGCTCCAAGCCCTGGGCCCCGCGGGGGCGTGGCACCCTCGCAGCTACGCCGCCTACGCGCTCAAGATCTGGGCTCACTGCATGTCCTACAGCAACTCGGCGCTCAATCCGCTGCTCTACGCCTTCTTGGGCTCACACTTCAGACAGGCCTTCTGCCGAGTTTGTCCCTGTGGCCAACGACGCCAGCGCCGATCCCGCGGGTCTGCACTCTCAGACCGAGCCGCAACCCACACCGAGTCGCACAGTCTGGCCGCGCACCCCGCCGATGGCGTCAGGACGCCTGAGCCTGGAAACCCTTCAGTGCGCTCCCTGTGCGGTTTGCAAGAACAAACCGTTCCACTCTGAGCCAACCCCTGCCTGATAAACGAGCCCGTATTCCGTTGTTAAAAACTTAGTTTGTGTCCGGGGTAACCCGTGTAAACCTCCTTCTCTTCCTTCTTCGGTTGGGCATTTGTGGGCCATGGTTTTGACTGTGGTTGTGATAATTCTCTGCACTCTGCAGAGTTTGGAGATTAATGTCCCCACTTTCTGCATCTACTTCAAGACTTTGTGCTTATTAGGCAAATGCTGGACCACTAAGCTAAATTTCTTCCCCACCTCTTGTCTTTTTTGAAACAGGATCTCATGTAGCCCAGGCTGGCCTCCAACCTGTGCAGCTGAGGCTGACCCTGATCTCCAACCACGACCTTGAGACCCGGTCCGGTGGTGGCACATGCCTTTAATCCCAGCACTCTGGAGTCAGAGGCAGGTGAATCAGGTGAATCTCTGTGAGTTTGAGGACAGCCTGGTCTACAACAGTTCCAGAACAGGCTTCAATGCTACAGAGAAATCCTGCATCGAAAAATAAATAAGTAAATAAATAAATGCAAAAGGTTGGACCCTGTGTGGTGGCACACACTCGTAACCCCAGCACTTGGGAGGCAGAGGCAGGTGGATCTCTGAGTTCGAGGCCAGCCTGGTCTACAGAGCTAGTTCCAGGACAGCCAGGGCTGCACAGAAAAGCCCTGTGCCATTAAAAAAACAAACAAACAAACAAAAACACAATACAAAGGTGCGAGAGAAGAGAGAGAGAACTCCTCAGCAGTTAAGGGCTCCACCTAGTCTTCCACTCTCAGCACCCCAGCAGGTAGCTCACAAAGGCCAGGTGTGGGATCCCTTGGCCTCTTTGAGTCTCTCAACCCCACCTTCTGGGTGTTATTCTGAGACTGTCCTGCTGTGTAGCCCTGACTAGAGTCAGCAGGTTGGCCTGGAACTCACGAGAGGGGGAGGGCGCCCAGCACACAGTACCTGGCTGCGCCTGAGGAGTCCCAGGGCTCCTCGCGTTTCCACAGCTAGTGCTGAGTTGTACCCCATCGGACCTGGGTTTTTACCAGGGTCCTGGGGACCGAACTCGTCCTCAATCGTGCAAGGCAAGCTTGTCATCGACTAAGCCGGCTCTCAGAGGAAGAAGAAAAGGTCCTTTTGGCCCCATGGAGGGAGAATGAAGCTGGAACACGGTGGCTCACAGGGAGGCCAGGGTCTGTCTCACCCCCCAGAAACACACTTCCTCCAATCAGGCCCCAGCTTCCACTATCATCACCGCCAAATTACAAATCCATTCTGAAGTTAATCTCTCCCCAGAAGTCCATGTACCATCACCTATTGGGAAGGTGTTTTAGAGGGGGGGCTACCGGAGGTCACATAACTGCTCATCGGAGAACAGCGGTGGTGGCCTTTAATCCCAGCCCAGGCAGAGGCAGGTGGATCGCTGTGAGTTTGAGGCCAGCCTGGTCTACAGAGCTAGTTCCAGGATAGAGAAACCCTGTCTTGGGAAAAAAAAAAAAAAAGGAAAGAAACAAAAGAGAAAGAAGGAAAAGAGAAAGAAAGTCAGACAATGATGTGGCCATGCGCAGGGCCTCTTTTGGGAATTCAACTTTGTGATAAACTCAGAAGGTTCATGAATTCAAGGCCATCATGGGCTACGCGTTGACACCCCGTCTAGACGGAAAAAGCTATGTAAGAGAAAATAACTTCAGGCTTCAGTTTCTTCTGGTCTAACTTGGGAAACTGGCTTTTTAGGGGCAATGGCGCCACCCGGCGGCCACTCAGCACTCCATACCGAGCCAGTCTGGGAGCAGTTCCGCTGGCGCCCGGCAGGGGGCGCGCACGTCTTGCGGAACCAGTCTGATGCGGTTCAAGATCCCGGAGACGGCTGGGTCCTAGGAGGCCGGGCAGTAAGCTCGCCACCTGGACCCTCGGCTAAATACATCCCGGACATAAACGGGACCAGCAGATTTCGGCATTTGCCTTTAAATATTCTTTTGCCAGGCGTGATAGTGCGTGATTTTTAATCTCAGTACTCATGGTGGTAGAACTCTGTGACTTCAGGCCCATCCTGGTCTACATAGTCAGCTAGGGCTGCGCCCGTGGTGCATTGTCAGACTCGTTTGCATACACACACATACACACACACACATACACACAAATACATACACATACATACATACACACATACATTCATACACACACATACACACATACATACACACAAATACACACATACATTCATACACACATACACAAACACACATACATACATACACACATACATACATACAATACATACATGCATACATACACAATACATACACATATACATACACACAAATACATACACACATACATGCATACATACACATATATACATAAATACACATACACATACATACACATACACACATACATACATG
>NC_022027.1:3860956-3872771 GCF_000317375.1 Microtus ochrogaster | reverse complement strand
CATACACACATATACATAAATACACATACATACACACATGCACACATATACATACATACACACATAATACACATATACACATATATATGCATACATACACACATAAATACATGTGAGGAAGAGACTGGTCAGTCGTCCTCATCAGCTTAGACCATGAAACCCAACGTGGACAAATTCAACAGAGCCACCATATACGGGCTGCCCATGCGTGCTTCACATACAGTGATAGTTTACATGTAGAGTAGCATATGTAACGTTTTGGCTGCATTCACTATCTAGGCACTAGGGTCAGTATGGTTTGGGGGGCGCTGTCCAAACTCTGGGGGACCCACAAGGTGTTGGGATCAGTGTGCTCAAGCACCGCACAGGCCCCGCGCCGCTGCGGAGGACCGCGGCCTCACGAGCAGGCTCCGCCCTGGGGCCACGCCCCGACAGGTCAAGGTGTGGAGATGACGTCTGCGGCCACCTGCGGCGTCCGAATCACCCGCCGCACCGGACTTGCCCTCTCCCTCAAAGCGGCTTTTGAGGGGCTCAGGCTGCTCAAGAGCCCCCAACAGCAAGCACTACCCACGGGGAGCTTGCAGGAAGTGGGGGGTTGCCCTGAGCACGCACGCTACCCACTAGGTAACTCTGAGCCGAGCTCACACCGTGCCTCAGTTTCCATCCCGAAAAATGGGGGCTAAGAAGCGGGCACTCTACCGAGACGCACGCGGAGGGCCGAGCCGGCTAAAGGTCGGTCCTCCTCCCTCGCTCCTAGGCGGGGTCGTCACGGGTCCTCGCATTTCCTCGAACGCGCATGCAGCGCACTCCCCGGCGAGCGTCCGCCGCCCCCCCGCCCCCTCCCGCAGCGCTGGCCTCTCCCGGGATTTTAAGTCCATTTCAGAGTTGTGGAGACCCGGGCTGGAAAAGTTCGGTAAGCGCAGTGAGCAGGAGGCCCAGCGCCAGCTCGGCTGCTCCATCTCACGTGGGTGAAACCAGGAAACGAGCGGGGCCCCAGCCGGCTTTCCGCTCCCAGGTGGGGTGAGGAACCCCGAAACCCTTCTGATTCCCCTCGACGGCGCCCGCGCGGCCCCGCCCTCCGCTCGCGGCTCTGCGCCGTGGGCGGCGGCGTGCACTTTGCACACAGTCCCTAAACTAGGGGCGGGGCGTCCCTCAGTCCGGTTCCCCCTTCCTTTTATTATTTATTATCATTTAAAGGGGCCGCGACCTGAAAATTTCCGTCCCTCCGTCGCGGCTTTCCAGCTGCCCTCCACCTCCTCCCATCGTGGGCGTCCGTAAATTGAGTCGGAGGGGGGAACCCGGGGAGGTCTTGGGGAAGCTCGGAAAGGGGGACCTCGGAGAGACACCCACCACCTTCTCCTGAGTCCCCGGGGCTGCTGAATCACCGGCGAGGTATTTGCATCTGAGAGCAATTTGTCACTCGGCGATTCGTCTGCCGGGTGGGGGAGGGGCGGGGCGGGGGGCCGGTCGCGCGCGGAGACCTCGTCCCTATCGGATCCGGACGGATGGAGGTGTAGACGCGGCCTGGAGATTCGGTGAGGCGGGTGACCCCGGAACCGGGAGCGTGCACCGGGCATCAGGGGGAGGCCAAAGGAGAGAGAGGCCACTGGAGGCCACCACCGGGCTGGACTCCGGGCACCCGGGCATGCGCCCCCCGGGCCACCCCGAGCAGTCTTCGTTAGGCCTTTTGCAGCACGGCTCCAGCACCCTGGAAACAGACAAGTGTGGGGTCTCCAAAGTTAGGCAGGGATGCGTGTGGGGCTGTAGGGCTGGGTGGGTGACTCGACCGACTGTCGCGGCCGTAGACCTTGGAGACCTTCATCCGGTCCGCGAATGTCCGGGCGCGCGGGGGTCGCGAGTGCGCGCTGTCCCCTGGCGGAAGGAAGCGCACCCGGGGTGTGTGCGAGTGTGTACGCGCGGGGGCTGGGGGCTGCGCTCTGGGGACTTCATTTCGCTTTTTCTTCCCTAAAAAACGTATGTTTAATGTTTGGAGCTAGGATTTCACCGTGTAGTCCAGGCTGACCTAGAACTCCGCTTAAAGTGCAGACTGGCCTGGAACTCGAGGCCATCCCCCTGCCTCAGCTTTCCTTCCCAAGTGCTTGGGAAAATCCCAGACCGGGTGCGGCGCCACGCCCCAGTGCCTTCGGTTCTATTTCTCCTCCAAAACCCTGCGTCCAACGGGGTTCGCCGTCCCGACCCCCTTCGCTCCCTAGCTCCAGTGCACCGATGGGGTCCCCTCTCCTCCCGCGGGGTGCACCCATCCCGATCCTTCCCACGGGGTCCCAGGACCCCCTACCCCCCCCCCCGGACACAAAAGAGGGGCAGGAAGCGCAGAGTGCGCGCGCGTGTGTCAACTTGCAGCCGGTTTGTCAAATATCTTCCGTTTTTTACGACTTGGGCAGCAGGGGTTCCCCCCCACACCCTCCTGAGCTCTCTTTCCAAGAAGCCTTTGAAATCCCGACTACCTTAGGGGTTTTCGTTTGTCTTGTTGTTATATTTGTCCTCTGACTACTAGGACTTACTGGAATGTGTTTTTGCACACGTCTCCTGGTGGGGGGGGGCACGGTGCCCTCTTTCCCAGACCCCTCCCCAGCTCCTGCCCTTCCCCCTCCACCTCCCTGGGAGGAGAGAGGGGCCCCTTTCGCCACCCTCGGGCCCTGGCCTTGCACAACTCCAAATAACCGTGTTTTGCAAGGCCTGGCCGAGCTGGTGACCTCTCTCTCTCTCTCTCTCTCTCTCTCTCTCTCTCTCTCTCTCTCTCTCTCCCCCTCTCTCCCTCTCTCCCTCTCTCCCTCTCTCCCTTTCCCCCCCATCCCAGAAGCCTGAAGGTGGTGGGGGATGAGGGTGTGGCTCTGGGTCTTCTCCCAGCCCCCACCCCAGCCTGTTCCCCCCTCAAACACCAGCCACCCAGTCCTGGCTCTCTGAGGGTGTTGTAAATTGAGGGTGGGGGCCAAGGACAAAGAGCTGGGCGGGAGGGTTCTCCAGGGATGAGCAACAGCAGATTAGGGGTAAATGGTACCCCCGGAGGGTAGGAGGTTTGTCCTGGCTGGCCTAGGGGCAGCGCTGGGGTTCCCACCCACCTCCCTCCACCCACTACCAACCCCAGCAGTGGAGGCCAGCCCTGTTCCCCTCCCCCACCCCTCCACCAGGAAGGGTCATTAAACCAAGCAGGCCTGGGAGGGGGGACAGAGTCTGGGAGAAGGGCTTCCTCTGGCCTTTTCCCTGTGTGTTCCCCACCCTGCTCCAAAGAGGGGTGTCACTTTCCACATTTCCATACGGTGTGAGCTCAGCAGCTCCAAGTTGTCAGAGGCACGGACAGGATGGACCACGTCAAAGAGTGTCCAGAAATGTCCCCTTCAGCAGTTCTTGGGTCTGGTGGACGGGGTGGGGGGTCGGGAGGTAGGGGTGGTGACCAGCAGCCACTGGGTGTGTGTGTTGAGTCCCGGATGGCTGCTCCACTGCTGGGCCTCTAAAATCTTCCTGTCTCAGAAATCCTAGACCCACAGGTCCCTTGGGGCCACACCTGCCACAGTTCTCCTGTGAGCCCCACGGTTTGGGTGGCCAGATGTCTAGGGAAGGGGGACAGACTTCCCCGTTCTCATTGGAGGCCTCGAGGCACTGCAGGGTCCCCTAGGTGGAGGACGAGGTCCAGAAAGTCCCTCAGCTGTCCCTTCCTCCCCACAGCCCAGGGAGTAAGTCCCGGGGGTCATGTGTGTCCTGGGGTTCAGGTTAGGCTAAGGGTGACCCCTTAGGTCCTCTGTTTGGGAGGTGGGTTCAACTTTCTTCTTGATGTCAGGCCTGCTGGGTTCCTCCTACTGTTTTATTGGTGGTTTATGTGGGGGTCTAGGGTGTGGCCTGGGCATTGGGGGCTGGCTTCTGGTAGGCCTAGGAGGGCCCCTTTCTGTCACAGGATGCTATATTCTGGGACGTTTACCCCCAGATGAGCAGCACAGGACACCGATACCCGGCCAAACCCCAGCCTGGGTGACCTTCTGAACTTTGGTTTCCCCCATCTGCAGCACAGACCTTCCTTCCCAGGACCCTCCACCATCACCTGCGTGCTGTCCACTCTATAGGCAGATCAGGCCCTGAGACCAGCTGAGGTCTCTCTGAGGCAGCGCGCGCGCGCGCGCGCGCGTGTGTGTGTGTGTGTGTGTGTGTGTGTGTGTGTGTGAGAGAAGGGTGCATTGCCTAAGGCTTGTACACACAGCAAGGTCATAATCTTGACCAAGGTTCCAGGCCTCTTGGGCTAAGCAACACGAAGAATATAGAGCCAGAATCCAGAACCCAGAGGGCATTCCAGGGTCTAGAACAGGGGTACAGCCAATAAGAAAGCAAGGACACCAGGCCCCTCCCACACTGTCCTGCTTATGGGACAATAACTCCTGCGTGAGCAGGTGTGAGGGATTCTGAGGAGGGATGTGTCCGTGGGCGCAGGTGTGGTCTAACCTCATCTCCTGTGTTCCCCCAGGAGTCTACAAGCACTTGAATGAGCCTGACACCAGCTTCTGCCCCTGAGTGCCCAACGTGACAGCAAGGAGCCCTTTGGTAGCCCCTGGCATGCCCCACCTCCCCTCAGCCTGAGTTGGCGGCCCCTGCCCCTGCCACCGCCACCCTGCACTGTCCCGGCTCCCCCGAGGTTCCCACGCTGCGGTGCAGCCAAGACCCTTCCCCACAGGGGCCACCCCCACCACCTGCCCCTGGTGCCCGGGGTGGCCCAGCCCGTAGGGCCATGAAGCTGCAGGCTGTGATGGAAACCCTCATTCAGAGGCAACAGCGTGCCCGGCAGGAACTGGAGGCCCGGCAGCCGCCGCCACCCCCACCACCCGAGCCCACTGGTATCCGGGCTCGGACCACCGTGGCGGATGAGGACAGGGAGCCTGAGAATGCCCGAATGCATAGGACGCAGATGGCTGCGCTGGCTGCCATGCGAGCCGCTGCTGCTGGCTTGGGACATCCATCCTCTCCTGGTGGCTCTGAGGATGGGCCTCCTGGCTCCGAAGATGAAGATACAGCCCAGGAAGGGACTCTGGGTTCACCCATCCTGCGTGGAAGAGGCCGGGAGGGCCCAGGACACACGGAAGGAGAGGGGCATTTGTTGGACATGGACTCGGATGATGACACGTGAGTTGGGGTTGGGGACGGCAGCGTCTGATGTTTTTTGTGGGAGCCAGGAGGGTTACAGAGGGGATACTGCAGGTCTGGCCAAGTGTTTGCTGAGTGAACCTGTGTTCCTGGGTTCGCCACATGGGGATCCTGAGACTTGGTGTTCTCTGTGGCTGTGCCAAATGCTGCCGAGAAAATGAGGCTGTGGTGTGGGGGAGGGGTGAGTTTTGACAGAAGGGACCTGGAGAATGTTGAACTGTTAACAGAAAGCCAAGTATGGGGAGCCACACATGCAAAGGTCCTGAGGCCAGAACCTTTGAGAAGATGTATTGGGGTCCTCTGTAAGAGTCTATTCAGAGGGTAGAGGGGTGTGGGCAGGAACCCACCCAGAGCCTGTGGCTGCTCTTCTTGTTTGCAGAGAGAGAAACTGAGGCAGGGGCAATGGGTGGGCCTGGCCTTGCCACTAAGACAAGGTGGCACCTGCCTGTCTACCCTGACGGAGGGTGCCTGTCTCCACTGCAGGAAGCCCAAGTGGGAAGAACAAGACCTGGAAGAGCTAGGGGAGGAGGAGGAGGAAGAGGAGGAGGAGGAGGACTTTGAGGAAGAGGAGGAGGAGGGCCTGGGCCCGCCAGGGTCTGCCAGCCTTGGCTCTGCAGGCCTGTTTGCCCCCAAGACCCAACCTGCTCGGGCTTTCCGTGGAGATGGTGGTCCCAGGATGCTGGGTGGCCCTGAGCGCCTGGGACCTGGCCCAGCCCACCCCACTCACACGGCATCCCAGATGCCACTGCCAGACCACGGAGACTGGACGTTTGAGGAGCAGTTCAAACAGGTAGGCCATGCGCTTGGGTCCATCCAGCCTTTTGGGGGGCCTTTGATCACCGCCGCCCCTACCCCCAGACATGGTGAGGATCCTGGGGAGGCCCACCTTAGATCCTGAGTGTGGCTGAGGTACACAGGTCAGGGCAAGGCACCAGGAACTTTGAGGACAATGTGGGACTCTGCCGAGTCCTTCCTCCTCGGTAGAAAGGTGGCTTGTTGGTGTTGGGGGACGACTTGGTGGTAAAGAGCCGCGCAAACAGGAGGACTGCGTTTGGATCCCCAGCACCCCTAGAAAACGCTGTGCACAGTGGGGTGTGCTTGTGGTCCCAGCGCTGGGAGACAGGAGTACCCCTGGGGCTCACCGGCAGGTGGCCTAGCTGAGTCAGTGAGAGACCCTGCCTCAAACAGTACCATGGAGAGCCTAGAGGGAGGTGCCCTGCGTCCGCCTGTGGTTTACACGTGTACACATGCGCAGCACGCGTGAGGTGTCTTGGTGACCCGAAACAAGGCTATAGAGTCCGCTCTGGAGAGCTGTGAGGTTTGCAGAGGCCTGTGGCCTGAGCTACAGTGTCCAGGGGAGGTGGGGGTGGGGGAGCAGCGGGCTAGGGTCCTGCGTCAGTGCTGGGCTGTGTTTTTTGGCTAGGTAGAGGGTGTCCCTGGACCCCCATAGGTGTCCTGGGCCAGGGAGGGGCCTGAAGGAAGCTCAGCCGGCCCTAGCCATCCCTTCAGGCGCCCTAGCTCTTCCCTGCAGGCAGCCAAGCTGGAGGAAGTGGCCAGCAGGGAACCTTTGAAGTCGGTAGGCCAATGGAAACCAGATGGTTGGCCTGCCCGGCTGGGGCCTGCATTCCAGCCTGGACAGCTGGCCCAGCCGACCCCTGGGTGTGTGGCCAGGGTGGAAACCAGCTCCCAGGCTGGCTCCAGAGCTAAGTCTTGTGTGGTCAAAAGGTAGCCCCAGAACTTGGCTGAGTCCCAGGGTGACAGAGCTGATTAGGATGGCTTCTGGGGGTGACCTGAGCTCTGCTGTCGGGGGGCCATCTTTGGAGAATCATCTGGCGTGGAAGAGTATGCCCAGGGAGCCATGGAGCTGAGACACCAAGGGGACTAAGTTAGGTTAGGGTCCAGTACTTGTGGGCAAGACGTGGTAATACCCCTGTTCTGGTGGCGAGGCCACGCAAAGGCCCTGGGGCACAAAGAATAGCTTCGAGGAACTGAGAGGAGAATTAAACCCTCTGTGCCCTCGCGGGACCTGCTGAGACAGGGCCCAGGCTGGGCGGGGCGGCCTCGCCCTGGCTTGCTTAGGTGTGTGCTGGGCAGTCTGCCAGTTGACTTGTCAAATGGACATCACCTCGTCCCACACCAGGCCCGGAGGTGGCTGTGGGCTTGAAGACTGGGCCTCCTACTCCCCAGGAGGTTCTTGCCAAACACACCACACATAAAACGATTTGTGTTTGGCTGGGTGTGTGTGGGCTCCACCCCCAGTCAGTGCCTCGGTCTCCCTGGTCCAGAACAGCCGCGGCCTGAGCCTTTCTGTAAGGAATTGAAAGGTCTGTGGCCCAGAGAGGCTCAAGGTGTGTGGTTTTCAGCTGGCGCCTGCCAGTTTGAGGGTAAGCAAAGTTTATCAATTTTCCTGGCATTGGCTCGGCTCCCTGCAGACCCCAGCGCTAAGCAAGTCGGTCATCCCCTCCCCACTGCGTCACAGTTTATGTTCACAGATCACGGGTATCCCCTGTGCATGCCACCACACCCCTCACCCCACCCCCACCGACTCCACATTGACTAGGCATAAAAAGGGCAACAAGGCCAGGGGTTGGCTGCCCCAACCCCGTCCCCTACCCCCAATGCAGCGAGACAAAGGGGGACTTCAAGAGCCATTGTGGGGGCCTTTCTGGGGGATATCCTGGGTCAGGGTCAGGGGTCATGCAGAGACACAGTCTGGGAGGGGGTTTGTGTACACGGAACGGGGAGGCGGCTCCCTGGATAAGGGCCTACTTTTGCATCTCATGGACCCACGTGGTGTGCATCTGTTACCCCCAGGGCTGGGGAAGCTCAGAAAGAGGGATCTCTGGGGAGAAAAGAGCCAGGCAGAGGTCCTGGGGAACCAACGCTGTGTTAGGGACCCAGTGGTCTTCTGGGAAACAAGACTGCTTGGTGGCTGGATATAGAGCTGATGTCAGCAGAAGCCAGCCCTGTGCTCTGGGATTCACGTTCTGCCCTGCTGGCCTGGCACCTGCGTGGCCTGTGTCAACAGTGGTCCAGCCAGCCCCACAGATGTCAGCCGCAGGCCTGGCCTGTGTTGACTCTGGCGTCTGCCCCGCTCCCTTCCTGGCACGTGGCGGTGCCGGCTGGCTGGCCACTTGGCACTGTCTCCGTGTCTTCCTTCCCAGTCTTGGCCACGGCTGGTTTCCACCAGCTGAGCCTAGAGAGCTGGGATTGGCCCTGGGCTGTGGGTCTGAGGAGAGGACACAGGAGCGCGGTTCACGGCTGTGATCAGGATCTGGGCCTCCTGGCATTGGACGCACGCACATCCTGTAGCCTTCCTGTCCCTCTGCGGCCACACCCAGGCTCAGAGTGGCCTCGCTGGGATTTTTTCAAGCTGGCAGTCTTTTGTGAGGATTTTTTGTTGTTTTCCCAAGACAAAGTTTCTCTGTGGAGCCCTGGCTGTCCTGGAACTCGCTCAGTAGCCCAGGCTGGCTTTGAACTCACAGGGATTCCCCTGCCTGTGCCTCCCGGTGCTGAGATTAAAGGCGGGCACCACCACACCTAGGTTTTTTTTCTGAGGCTGAGTCTTGATGTGTAGTCCAGGGCTACTCTCCTGCCTCAGACTCATGCATGCTCTGCCATGCCTGGCCTTTAGCTCAGTCATGGGGTCAAGATCATAAACAGAACTCCTGTCTGGTTCAGAATGTGTCAGCCTCTCCAGCTCCATCCCCACAGCGTGGTTACCTGTCTCCTACACAGCGCCCTACATTCATGTCCCGTTCTGGACACTTCTGGGGCATGTCAGGATCTCTCTGAGCACAGTGTCAAGACTGCACTCCGTGGTATATCAGAGTCCCTGTTCCCGTTCATGGCTGTGTGGTACCCTGGCTTGTGGGCCAACTGTTCTGCGTGTTCGTTCCATCTGGGCCAGATACCGGGCTGTCTCCACCTTTTGGCTCTGCAGCTCTCCCTTCGTGGGTTTATTCTTGTTCATGGGCGTGTGTCTGAAGTGAAATTGCTAGGTAGCACAAGCAGTCGGAAGGTGCCTATTAGGGGCTCTGTCACGGCAGCTGTCGGTCCACGTTCCCTGTGCAGGGTCGGTCTTCCCCAGCCATACCCATCACCTCCATGCCTGACCTCAGAAATAGAATGGAAGCCCACTGTGGTGGCACATGCCTGTCACCTAGCCCAAGAGAGCCCGAGGCAGGAGCATTGAGGAGTTCAAGACCAGCCTAGGCTCTAAATAAACAAATACGGTTGAGCTCTGGCCTTGCATGCACGAGGCCGTGCGTGCCCACTCCTGGCATGGTGGCATGCGTCTCTTTCAGCACTAGGGAGCAGGAGGTGGAAGTTCACACCTGAGCTATATCCTGGCTCCCCGAGACCCAGCTGCAAAGAAAGAAAAATGAGCGGGCTCCTTACTCATCCTACAAGGAAGGGACTAGAAGGGAAACTGAGGCACAGGATTGTCATAGTCCCACGTCAGGAGGAATCACTGCCCCAGCTCTACTCAGCATCTGGCCCAGGGTGGATGGATGGATGGATACTATCGGGACCTGGGGACGGTGGCCTCACTGGTCAGGGGTGAGCATTGCTCTTACATCCAGACTCAGAACCTGGTGCTGTAGCCCAGGCTGGCCCAAAACTCTCCATCCTCCCAAGCAAACCCTCCACCCTCCCTTCCTAACCCTAACACGTTAAAAAAAATTGACATTTCTTTCTTTACTTTGAGTGAGCAGGGGATGTGCGTCACAGCCCATGTGGAGGTCAGAGGAGTCTGCTCTTGCCTTCTTGTGTGCGGGTCACGGGGGTTGGCTGTAAGATGCTGTACCTCTGAGCCATCTGGTCTTCTCCCGCTAGAGTCTGCTTCCAGTTCTAGGGGAGCAGACAGCACTCCAGTGGAGAGGGAGGCCTCCAGCAGGAGGGAAGGCCGCCGAGGTGGCTGTGGCTGTTCCCCTCCTCCCTTGCACAGGGAAATGGACAGCTAGCCAGGTGTTAGAGGTGGGGGCTCTGGGTGGGGCCGACAGGTCCCTGTCACCTGGTGTGTCCGCCCCAGGCAGAACTTTAAACACTGGCTACTCACGAGCCCTCAGGGGCCACAAGGGAGGAGGTGGGTGCTTGTTCCCTGTCTTGCCTAGGGGACGTAACGCTGCTGCACGGGAAGGGGAAGGGACGCGCTGGCTGGGGCTTTGCTGAGTGGCTAAGAGTCCACACTGACCAGGCAAGAAAAACAGGGTCTACTTCTAGGAGAACATTCTGGAAAACCAGAATTAGCCTTGGTGGAGCAGTGGAGGAGAGAGGTGCTGGGTAGACCCAGAGGCAGGGACTAGAGGGGGCCAGAAGGTGAAGGATAGGCTACCATTTTCTGTAGAGAAGGGTGTGCCAGGCAGACCCAGAGGTCAGGCTCCCGGTTCTGAGGGCAGCATTGTCTTTGTCGTCATTGTCGATGTCTGGGGCATGTTTGTCTCTGGGCTGACAGCCAGTCTTGGCGGCTAGCCCCAGCCCGGAGTTCCTGGGGCTCAGGAGTCCCGTGTGCTGGGGTGTCAGGGACTGGAGGTGTTGGGAAGCCCCCGGGGCTGCCTCATCAAAGTCGCTGTGGCTACTGGCGCCCAGCCAGCGAGCTGTGGCAGGCACAGGAGGGCGCCTGCCCGCCAGCCCTGGCACTGCGCCCCGACCCGTGCCAACCCCCGGGAACCGTGCTGACTCAGCCGGAAGAACCTTATCTGGTTCCTATGCCGCCAACTTGGCCACCGGGTCACCGCCGCCGGCCAGGCTCCCCACCCTGTGACCTGTTGCCAAGTGCCGTCCGCCCCACGCTTTCTAATAATACACGCCGTGGCAGAGGGAGCGGTGTCCCCAAAGCTGCCACCCTCAAGAGGGTGGAGACAGACAGCGATGAGCCTACGGGGCGGTTTCCACACTGGGCCACTCAGACAAACCTTCCCGTGTCTTTGGAACTGTTCCTTGGGCCAATTATGTGTGGGTACATGTGTCTGTGTGTGTATCTGTGTGTATGTCCGTGTATGTATGTATGTATCTATGTGTCTGTGTGTGTATCTGTGTGTATGTGTGTGTCTGTGTGTATGTCTGTATGTGTTATTTATGTGTGTCTATGTCTGTGTGTATATCTATGTCAGTGTGTATGTATGTGTGTGTCTGTCTGTGTCTGTGTGTCTGTGTGTATCTTTTTTTTTTTTTTTTTGGTTTTTCGGACAGGGCTGGTCTCGAACTCACAGAGATCCGCCTGCCTCTGCCTCCCGAGTGCTGGGATTAAAGGCGTGCGCCACCATCGCCCGGCCTGTGTGTGTATCTATGTGTGTGTTATCTATGTGTGTGTATATCTATGTCAGTGTGTATGTATGTGTGTGTGTCTGTGTGTATATCTATGTGTCTATGTGTGTATCTATGTGTGTGTGTATTTGTGTGTATCCCTTTGTCTGTGTGTGTATCTGTGTGTGTGTGTCTGTGTATGTGTGTGTCTGTGTGTATATCTATGTGTCTCTATGTGTATCTATGTGTGTGTGTATATCTATGTGTCTGTGTGTGTATCTATGTGTGTGTGTATTTGTGTGTATCCCTGTGTCTGTGTGTGTATCTATGTGTGTGTCTGTGTCTATGTGTATATCTGTCAGTGTGTATGTATGTGTGTGTCTGTGTGTATCTATGTATCTGTGTGTGTATCTATGTGTGT
>NC_022027.1:3851621-3860856 GCF_000317375.1 Microtus ochrogaster | reverse complement strand
TATGTGTGTGTGTATCCCTGTGTCTGTGTGTATATTTATGTGTGTGTCTGTGTCTATGTGTATATCTGTCAGTGTGTATGTATGTGTGTGTCTGTCTGTGTCTGTGTGTGTCTGTGTACGTGTTATCTGTGCATGTGTCTGTCTGCGAGCATATGTGTTTATGTATCTATATTTCTGTCTATATGTGTCGTGTGCGCTTCCTGGGCAAGGTGCATGCTCACCCTGGTCTGAGAACACGGTAGTAGTGAGAACCTGTTAACCATCTCCTTGCAGGTTGCATGGTTCTGGGCACACACAGGTCAGCTGCCAGCCGCTGCCCATGTTGGCCTGCGTTACTGCCTATGGTAACTGAAGTGTGGATGGAACCAACCTGGCCAGGGCTCTGCCTGCCCCACCCCCACAGTTGCCCTACTTGCCACTAAGGCCTGTTTTTTTTTTGTTTTTTTTTGGGGGGGGAGGGGGCTGTCAACTCCTCCAAACAGTTGTCCCCTGCCAGGACCACAGACTACAGCAGACATGTCACTTGGAGAGACAGCTCTCAGCCCCCAGTGTGGCCCCCGATGGCTGTCAAGCATGACCAACCTCTTTCCTTCTCAGAACTAGCTCAGGAACAACCCGGTATAGCCTGGTGGGTGGCACGCATGGGGTGGTGGTGGCCCGCCCCTTCCCAGCTCGCCTGGCTGCACATGGCCAGGGGACAATTGGGGGTCACAGGGTTAAACGGTAACTAATGTGTCCATTGAAGGGGCCCGGTCTGTGAGTCCTTGAGGGGGCGGATGACTGGCTAGTGGGGTCAGCTCCCTGGCCACCCCTGGGGATCTGCTTCCGGTCATGGACTCAGATGTGCTGAGACCAGGCAGCAGAGGAAGGAGAATTGCCTTTATTTAATTTCGTTTTGTTTTTTGAAACAGTTTCTCAGTGTAGCCCTGGCTGTCCTGAGACTCGCTCTGTAGACCAGGTTGGCCTCGAACTCACAGAGATCCGCCTGCCTCTGCCTCCTAAGTGCGGGGATTAAAGGTGTGTGCCACTGCTGCCTGGCTATGGATTGCTACTTTGAAGCTGGACTACGTAGTAGGGATTCTCATTTCAACACCACAACTGGAGCTAGGTTCAGCGGGTGTTTGTGGTGGCTCGTAGCTGTCATCCTGGCGTGGTGGAAGCGGGAGTGGACCTTGAAGGTTCTTTATATGTGCTGTCTTGTCCTGAGTCCTGGCAGTGCTTCCATGAGCGTTGGTGGAATGCCATTGTATACCGCGGAGTCATAGACAAGAACCCGGCTGTAAGGCGGCGCACGCCCTTAATCCCAGCATGTGAGAGGCAGAGGGCGGCAGAATGAATTCTAGGCCAGCCTGCCTAGAATGCCTCAGTGCCTGCTTTCTCTAGCTATATTCTTATATAACCCCTCCTAAAATCCTAGAAGGGACTTCTCTTCCAAGGGAGCAAACCCCAGAACAGTAAGGGCTACACAGACAAACCCCTTCTAAACCAAACAACCAAAAAAGAACCCTGCTGTAGGGGTCCCTGTGAGATGCAGTGGGGCAGATGGGTGGGGTAGGCCTCTCTGTGCCACTGTCTGTCTCCATGGGGTGGGGTCCTGTCTGGGAGAAGTAGGTGTGTCTTCACGTCTGGCTTAGGGAGACAGCTATGCACCTCCATCCAGGCCGGGTCATCTGTGGCTTTGTGTGTAGCCGTGACGTCTCTCAGTCTTGTTGAGAGAACCCTAGAGCCACAGGTTGGATGGACTTGGGTATTGCCAGATGGGGCCTGGGGGATAGGAGGCAGACCCAGTCATCCCAGGGCATGCTGGGTGGGCATCGGGTCATTCACTTGCCATCCTGTCTGTCTACCCCTCTGTCCTCTGTAGAGCAGACAGAGCTGAGGTCCTGAGCGGCTGAGTGCTGACACTGGTCAGAACTGGTTAATGAGTGTCTGTCTGCCTCCGCATCCGGCTCACATAGCAAAGGCACAGAGCGTGGAATGGGTGCTGTCGGTATTTACCTGTGTTTATCCACCCTGCCTTTTCCAGTGATGGGAGCTCCCTGCAGCAGGAAGCGGGTGTTCGGAGCCTCCACCTTGGGCTGGGTGTCAGCTGTTCTTGGCTCACAGTATGGGGACACACTAGCAGGACCTCTAAATGGAAGGTAGCCCATTTCTGTCTTAGTTCATGAGCTCCAGCCTGTCTGTCTCCTGTTGTGTAGCCAGGGAAGGGACACCTATCCCCAAGTCCTGTCCTGAGAATCCAATATGATAACCATGGGACTCAGACACACAGTAGCCAACAGGAGAGTCCAGAGTATACTGGACGATAGCTAGAGAAATCAGGCAGGGGGGATTCTAGGCGGGGCTCCGCCCTGACCACGCCCCCAGCCCCTCACTGGGGATTCTAGGCGGGGCTCTGCCCTGACCACGCCCCAACACATTTTTCATACACTGCATTTTGCCACAGGGTCTCACTAAGTGTCCCAGGCCATCCTGGATTTACTGTGATTCTCCTGCCTCATCCTCCCTGGTTGCTGAGATCACCGAGTTATGCCACAATGCCTGGCATCTTTCTGATCCTTGAATCACCCTCCTGCATGTTCCAGAGTGCCAGGCATTGTCTTCTGCTGATCTCTGTGAGGTCCCTCCACCGAGTCTCTGGAGGACTCCATCTTGGCTCTTGCTTGGTTTATTTTGCTTCTGTGTTGGAGTTTAGGGAGGTCGCCCTGAGCTCTTCCACACAAACTTCTCACTTTCTGGCAGGCACTTCTCTCCCCACTGTTGACCCCAGGACTGCCTAATCCCTGTTGTAAAGCAGGCTAGCACCTGAGCAGTTTTGTTCCCACGTGGCCTCTCCCTTGGGATTGACCTTTGCTGTGTCTTGTTTTCAGTTTGGAAGCTCTGGGCACAGCCCCACCCCCACTTCACAGAAAAAGAGGCTCCTGATCAAACCTGTCCACTCGGGAGAGAAAGGCCGGTTGGAGGCCTGCACGCTCCCCTGCAGTTGGGAACCTAGGGGCCGCATCTGTGGCAGCCACTCCTGCGACTCCGAGTGGTCATTTCAGAAGGACTATTAATATCTGCCTCGTGGGTGGGGCACGCTGTGTTCTGAGGCCAGCCTCCATCGGAGGCAGCTGAACAGACAGATGTTTGACCCAACCCAGAATCACTTCCCCAATTTCCTGAGAGCCAGAGCTGGCCCCTGGTGCCCACAGAACTGACGGGAAATGAAAAAGCCCAGCGGCCAGCTGGGAGGGGAAGCCCCTAGCCCTCAGGTGCAGCCTGAGGCCACCGTGTGGACAAAAGAGCCCCCCCAGCAGAGAGCTGGAGCAGGGGGTGGCATATTCACGGTGACCTTGCTGTGTGCAGAGTTCCTGGGTCCTGGGGTAGCATGGGACTTACACTCCCAACCCCAGCATCAGTTTCTGGGAAGAAAGTGCCTCAAACCAGTTCAGTAACGAACTGCCCACCCTGACCACACCCCCACCCCCTCAGTGGAGGATTCTAGGCGGGGCTCCACCCTAATGTCTCTGCTCTTTTCATTTTGAGACAGGGTCTCACTGAGATGCCTAGGGTTGCCTTGAGCCTGCAGTCCTGCCTGGTCTCTTGTGCAGCTGGGAGACAGGTTTAGTCTCTGTTGCTGGCCCGGTCCTTGCGTGTGGTTATAAATGTCTAACCGTGCATTATTGGCCTCATATGCCCAGAGTATTCAGTAATGGCAGCAAAACTTTTGGGGTTTCCAAATACGAAAATAAGAACCCCAAATCTCTGAGCCGCCTCTCTGGCCTGTTTGTTTTGTTTAGAGGCAGGGTTTCTCTGTAGCTCTTGCTGTCCTGAACTAGCTCTGTAGACCAGGCTGGTCTCGAACTCACAGATCCGCCTGCCTGTGCCTCCCGAGTGCCGGGATTGAAGGTCTTTGTATGTCCCCGCCACCGCCACCTGGTCAAAAGAAGATGTTTTAGAAACTCCACACAGAGGAGGGGGGTGCGGACAGGTAGACTCAGTTTCCTCTCATTCACTTGTTCCTGCCAGTCTGGCAGTGGCTTCTCCAGGGCCTTCAAGGTCCCCGTGTCCCCAGGTGGCTTTTCTGGGTTGTCCCCTCACCTGGGGCTGGAGTGCTGACTCAAATCTGATCTGCAGTTTCTGATCACTAAAGAGGAAAACAGCTTGAGTTCCCACAACAGGCCTTAGAATGTGACCTTAGAAAGCCCCTCCAGCCAGGTTGTTGGGGTGGCTACACCCTGTGTTCCCAGCACTGCTGGAGAGTCAGGATTGCTTCAGGTAAGGCCAGCCTGGGCTCATGGGCCCCTATCAAAAAAAAAAAAAAAGGGAGAAATGAAAACCCAAACTGTCCCATCAGGCGGCATGCACCTATCACAGGACCCAGGGTGTCAAACTCAGACCACAAACAGTCCCTCTGTCTCTGTTGTACCCCAAACTGGGTAACTGCAGGGAGCGCCTATCGTGGGGCCAGGCCAGGCCCTCCTCGAATGTCTTTGTTCCTGGGGTCCACCCCGCCTGGCACCAGTCCAAGGTGGGGCCCTGTGGACTTTGGAACCCTGGGGAGCTGGCAGGGGGCCTGGGCTGCCACAGTCTGGGGGACAAAGGTTTTCTCGGGGGCCCTCACACATGTACACACACAGAGAACAGCCTTTTTTTTTTTTTTTTTACAGCTGGGGACAGCCTTACAGCTGGGGACAGCCAGGGCCCCTTGGCTCTGAGGACACCTCCCTGGGCCCTTGTGGGAAAGGCCCTGGCTGCCCAGGTGTGGTCAGAACAGAAACCTACAGATGGGATGTGACCATGGGCATCTGGGCCCCAGGGCCAGCCAGGTCTGTCACTCCAGCTCTGTCTCAGAAAAGCCAGAGACCATTGACAGCCAAAAGGTCCCTGTGAAGGAAAAATAAGAGCAGGTACTCTGGAGGCAGAGGAGGCAGATCTCTTGAGTTTGAGACCAGCCTGGTCTATAGAGCAAGTTCCAGGACAGCCAGGGTTACAGAGAAACCCTGTCTTGAAACCCCACGCACACACAAAAAAACGAAACCCCAAAACAAATAGATCTCCCTAGTGAGATCAGAGGGGCTGGACAGTGTGATCCAGGGTCACGCTCCTAAGGAGGAAGTGTTTGGGTGGCCGTGAAGGGGAGGTGTGCACCTAGGAAGTGCCTGCTGTATGCCTTTATCCTGGCAACCTGAAGCAGAGTGGCTGTGGGTAACCAGGATTACTTGGCAGGGAATGGACCCCCACTGTAAGAAATAGTGCATATTTAATGAGCATTTATTAAACAACTGCTGTGTGCATAGGCAAAAAAAAAAAAACCATCAGATTGCTGTGCTGTTACTGGAAGACGAGCCTGGACACTGTCCTCAGGAGCCTGCCCTCCAGGGTGGGATGCTCCCCTCCCAGAGGTCAGCCAGGAGGGCCAGATATCCATAAAGGGGCTTTTATGGCCTGTCTTTGTGTTGACCCTTCCCCCAAAGGCAGCTGGGGGATCCCCGTGGGTCCCCCTTTATGACTTTGAATTGATGTCCTGTCCCTGCAGACATCAGTCCCTCCTGTTAGAATGGCATCCATGGTGTCCTTCCCTTGCGATGCAGCTGCCCACCACGTGAGACTCAGTTTCCCCAAAGACACAAATGCTTTGAAACTCAAGATAGAAGTGTTATTTTGGGGGGTGACGGTTGCTTTGAGACAAGGTCTCCTGTAGCCCAGGCTGGCTTTGAACTCACGACCCTCCGGCCTTGCCTCCTGAATGCTTGCTTGACGTGTGTGTGCCAGAGACACCTGGTTTCTGGGGTGCTGGGGTTGGGCTAGTGCTCTGCCCTCTGAACCTTACCCTCAGGGGCTGCCTGCACAAAAAAGTGCAAAAAAAGCCTGTCAAGGACGATGAGGAAACCGAGGAAGGAGGCCCTGATGGTGTCTTGTGCAGGGGACCAAGCCCAGGAGGGTAGTGGACCCTGGAGACTGTCCCTTATCCAGGAAAGGGTTCATGCCAGGCTTTAAGAGTTGGGGGCTCTGCCTGTCATTTGCCCATTCATGACCTGCCCCACCCCGCCTAGGTAGCCCCTCGAGGAAATCAAATTGTAGACTGAAGCATTTATTGAGTGATTGCTGTTTACGGGGCACATCTACCCGTGGATCCCCACTCTCCCATGCTGTGTACCCCCCCAGTGAAGACAGAACCCCCTTGGGAAGGCACGGAGGACTCCACCCAGAGGCCCCGTGCAGGGAGGGCAGGCTGGAGAGGGAGAGTGGCCTCCCTGAACTTAGGAATGTGGGCTGGCCAGTCTGGCGCTGGCTGGCCCGGGGTGGGGCGCAGACAAAGCCGGACAGTTGGGCAGCTGGCAGCTACGGCCACCCAGGGCAGAAGGTTGCCCACCCTGTCCACGGTCTCCATTGAGCAGATGGAGAAGCTGAGTCCTTGGGGGCAGTTGTTGTTGGAAGGATGGTCCGGGGCTGGCCTCGGCTGCCCGCCCTGAGGAGCCCACCAAGCTTTTGGAGACTAAATGGTGGCTCCTGCAGACCCAGGTGTAATTGGTGGTTTCAAGGCCCCCCACAGTCCAGCGAGCTGCATTCCTGGTAGTTAATTTGAGGCCTGGTATTCAGCTGAGCGGTCTCATTATCTCCGCCCCACTTCCCCGGCTAGTCAGTGAGTCCCAGTACCCTGAGGCACCCAGGCCACAGTCCTGTGACAGCAGTCGGTACCACAGCCTGGGTGGGCAGAGGGTCACACTACATAGGAGACAAGCCGGGGGACCCCGGGTGCCCCACAGAGCTGTCACTGTCTCTACACCTCAGTTTCTTGTGGGATCATGCCCAGAGCTTCTAATGAGGGAGAGGAGGGAAGGACCCGGTGCCCCCCCCCCGTGGGGGCGTTGGTTAGTGACCCCGGCACACGGTGGAGGGGGTCAGAACTGTCTGCAGCTTGTGTGGGTGGTTGGGTGAGTGCCTCCCCCCCTGATAGGGACCGGTCCCTTCATCCTGCTGACCCATGCCTGCTCTGTCTGCAGCTCTATGAACTGGACACGGACCCCAAGAGGAAGGAGTTCCTGGACGACCTGTTCAGCTTCATGCAGAAGCGGGGTGAGCACCTCCCAGGGCAGGAGAGGATGATGGGGAACAAGGCAGTCCTCCCATGAGGGAATGTTCCCTGAACTCTGTGACTGCCCCCAGCTTCAGGTGGATGGAGACCCCAGGAGACTCAGTCTCCCTTAGGATGGGACAGGCTAGGTCGTAATCTGTGTTCTAAGGGAGGAAACTGAGGCCCAAGGAGGGTCAAGGCTTCAGCCACAGAGCAGGAAGGGGCGGAGGGGACCTGAGGCCAGCCTGGGCCAGTGCTGGGGCCTAGCTTCTGTAAACATAAGCCGCCAGGCCTGCCCACCGGAAGGCAGGGAGAGAAGGGGGTACTGTGGCCTCTGAGTTAACCCCTCCATGTGAGGGTGGGGCCTGCAGGTCCCTGTGGGTGTGGGGATGACCCTGTGCTATCCGCAGAGTCCAGTCCTGCTGCCCTTCCGTGTGGCCAGAGAGATCCCCCCTCCCCCAGTTATCTTGAGTCCCCACCTGCCCTAGCCCGGCACAGAGCAGGAGGCCCCCAGCTGCCTTGGGGCCTCAGAGTCGACCATCTTGTTCACCACCCCCACCATAATGGGGTCAGCAAGGCCAGGGACCTCAATTGCAGTGCAGCCACTGACCACAAAGGGCCAGGAAGGTCGCATTTACCCCTGCCTTCCTCACCAGGTCAAGCACAGACTCCTGGGTATCCCTCAAAACCCCAGGTCCACTGCCATCTCCGGTACTTTCTTCTGAAGCCTCAGTTTTTAGAGCTGGTATTCAATCCACTACCCTCACCCAGTCATCACAACCTACTGCCCACGGGTCCTTAGGAAGGGACACAAGACTCCTGGAGTCAGAAAGCCCAGAGCTTGAAAGAAATTTCCCCCAGAAGTCTCTGGAGATGGGAAATGGTCGGAGATGTCCTGCCTGTACCCCTGGCAGGTCCCCCACCCTTCCTTCACCCCAGCCTCAGCCCTCCATAGGGCTCCTAGACTTCTGATAAAGTTCCTCCTCCTCCGGCTGAGGCTGGCCTGCCCACCTCCTGGCCTCCCTTTATGTCTGAGCTGCGATCATACAGGGTGGTGGGTTCGAGACCTCACCGGAGCTGCCCTGGGCTCCCCTTGGTTCCCACAGGGAGAGGCAAGAAGTGGCTAAGCAGGGAACGCCACCTGAGCTAGTCACAGACACGAGTTGCTCTGAGTTGGGGACATATGAAAATTCTCTAGGAGTCACCAGATGGTAGTGGCGCACACCTTTATCCCAGCACTCTGGAGGCAGAGGCAGGTGGATGTCTGTGAGATTGAGGCCAGCCTGGGCTACAAAGAGAGTTCACAGCCAGAGCTATAGAGGCTGTCTGGGGGTGGGGGGACTCTGGAGCAGGGTCTTGTCTGTAACGGACTTGGGAAACAGTTGTCATAGGAAGAGTTTTGAGAGGCGAAGAGGAGTCCAGAGTGTCACTAGATGCAAGATGGATGTTCCAGCTTCTTAAACTGAAAATCCTGCTAGCTGAGCCCTCCCCACCCCCCCTGGAGTCTGCCACACTCTGGGGATGTTTGAGGAGGGATGGAGGGCTGAGCCAGAGGGCTCTGGGGATCTTCTGTGGTTGTTTGGCAGCTACTGTTGTTGGAGACCTGGAGAGGGGACTCCAGGGAACCCTGGAGTTTCCTTTGTCCCCAGCAAGGCTGCCATACCCTGCCCTGAGGCAAGCAGGGGTCGCCCAGGGTGATGCCCTGAGGAGGAGTATGTCTGTCCTGGTGTGGAGTTGGAAGGCAGGGATGGCCAAGGACATTTCCCAGGATGACCCCCGTGACCCCCTGCCCTCAGCAGCTCCTCCCTGTCCTGTAGGCACACCAGTGAACCGGATCCCCATCATGGCCAAGCAGGTCCTGGACCTGTTTATGCTGTACGTGTTGGTGACTGAGAAGGGCGGCCTTGTGGAGGTCATCAACAAGAAACTGTGGCGGGAGATCACCAAGGGGCTCAACCTGCCTACCTCTATTACCAGTGCTGCCTTCACACTGCGGACACAGTGAGTGCCAGGCTACACCCCCGAGATATCACACCTCTTCCTCCTGGGATAGCCCACCACCTTCTCCTGAGATAGCCCACCACCTTCTCCTGAGATAGCCCACTGCCTCCTGAGATAGCCCACCTCCTCCTGAGGTAGCCCACTGCCTCCTGAGATAGCCCACCTCCTCCTCCT
>NC_022027.1:3816625-3851521 GCF_000317375.1 Microtus ochrogaster | reverse complement strand
CCTCCTCCTGAGGTAGCCCACTGCCTCCTGAGATAGCCCACCTCCTCCTCCTAAGATAGCCCACGACCCTCAGAGATAGCCCACCACCTCCTCCTGAGATAACCTACCTCCTCCTAAGATAGCCTACTACCTCCTCCTGAGATAGCCCACCGCCTCCTCCTAAGATAGCCCACCACCTCCTCCTGAGATAGCCTACCTCCTCCTCCTGAGATAGCCCACCACCTCCCTTCTGAGGTAATGCATCCCCTCCCTGAGCCTGTGGCAGGAAGCCACTCCCCTGGTTTTCCCCAGTGCCATCCTGTCCCTGTCCACAGGTACATGAAGTATCTTTACCCCTATGAGTGTGAGCGGCGAGGCCTGAGCAGCCCCAATGAGCTCCAGGCCGCCATAGACAGCAACCGCAGGGAGGGCCGGCGCCAGAGCTTCGGGGGCTCGCTTTTCGCCTACTCACCCAGTGGAGCCCACAGCATGCTGTCCTCACCCAAGCTACCAGTAACTTCTCTGGGCCTTGCCGCCAGCACCAACGGCAGCTCCATCACCCCAGCACCCAAGATCAAGAAAGGTGAATCATGGGAAGGAATGAGATTATCCTTTTATTTATGGGTAACCATGAGAAATATAAATTAGCGGGAAAGGGAATCAGTCCCTGCTCTCCAGTCCCCTGTCTTCTGCCCACAGCAGACATTACTAATTGAGTTCTGGTTTTCACGTCCCCATAAGGGCAGTCATTATGAGTTGAGCACAGCACCCTTTCTAAGCCCAGCATTGTTAATCAGTGGTGGCATGGGTCTCTTGTGCACGGCAAACATTACTAACTGGTCACCTCTCTTTCCTTCTGTCCCCTAGAGACCTCTGGCCCACATCAGACTCACCAGACATGGGTAGAGTGTCTGTCATGATGCTTTGACCCTTGAACCAACCTAACTCTAGTGTCGAGTACCCTCCAAAACTCGCTGATGCTTTCTGAGCTTGGCTTACTTGTCAGAGATGCCCGAGTCCATGCTTGCTTTTATTTCAAGACAGGGTTTCTCTGGCTTTGGAGCCTGTCCTGGAACTCGCTCTTGTAGACTAGGCTGGCCTCAAACTCACCATGCATTCTTATCTTAATAAGAAAGCACCTATTTTAGCTTTGCACTGGTGGCGCACACCGTTAATCCCAGCACTCGAGAGACAGAGGCCGGCAGATCTCTGTGAGTTCGAGGCTAGCTTGGTCTATAAGAGCTAGTTCTAGGACAGGCTCCAAAGCCACAGAGAAGCCTTATCTCAGAAAAAAGAAGAAAGGAGGGAAGGAGGGAGGGAGGGAGGAATCCCCACTTGCGTAGATGTCACTAGTGGGGTTGATGAAGGTCTTCTCTGCTGAGGCTCTTGAATTCTTCCCACCACCCGTGGGGCTAGGGCTGTAGCTCTGTGGATAGAATGCTCGCCTGGCGAGCCAGAACCCCAAGTGCCGTTCCAACAGCAGATTAGCGTGGGGTGGTGGTAGACACCTATGAGGCTAGCCTTGGCTACAGGGGAGCAGGGAGTGCAGGCTTTGTGGAGTCCCCTCCCACCGTGGTGGAGGTGAGGCCAGCTGTTCCCCAGGACCCTCCCAACCCTTTGCTCTTCTTCTGTCTAGAGGAAGACTCCACTGTTCCCATCACAGTCCCAGGCCGCCTCCCTGTGTCTCTGGCAGGCCACCCCGTGGTGGCAGCTCAGGCCGCTGCTGTACAAGCAGCAGCAGCCCAGGCAGCTGTGGCAGCCCAGGCAGCCGCCCTGGAGCAGCTCCGGGAGAAGCTGGAATCCACTGAGCCTCCAGAGAAGAAGATGGCCCTGGTGGCTGACGAGCAGCAGCGCCTCATGCAGCGAGCTCTTCAGCAGAACTTCCTGGCCATGACAGCCCAGCTGCCCATGAACATCCGGATCAATAGCCAAGGTACCCTGAGCTCGGAACCCTCCACATTCCGTGGGTGCCTTGGACCATTCTATGTAAAGAGTCCTGGCAAATCAATCAGAAAAAGGTCCTCTAGGGCTAGTACATTCATGGGAAACTTGAGTCTGTCTTGTTGGGAAGCTGCAAGTTCCAAGGAGGTGTAACCGTCCATCGGCCTTTGTTTCACACGGAGCCCTTGGGGCCACCCGCGGTGGTGCATGTCTGTTAGCCCAGCAGGAGGCTAAAGCAGGAAGCTGGTAAGTTCAAGGCTAGCCTAAGCTACTTCGTGATAACCGGGTCATAAAAAAATAAATAGTAAATGGAAAAATAACCCCATCAAAAACTTTAGTACAGTCCTATAAAGAAAGCAGACAGGAAGCAAGCCGCTCCCCAGGGAGGTGTACCTCTGACCTGAATGGCGGCTCTCTTGTCCTACAGCCTCTGAGAGCCGCCAGGACTCAGCTGGGAGCCTCACCAGTGCCAATGGCAGCAACAGTATTAGCATGTCAGTGGAGATGAACGGTATCGTGTACACAGGTAAGCACGGGGTCCCCGCTGCCAGCACCACAGCCACCACCTGGTCCTGCTGTCGAGGCTGCTCTCGGCTGCTTTCTCTCAGGGGGGCGGGGGGGGAGGGTATAGGGCACCGTGGGAGTCAGTGTTCTCCTTTCCCTAACTCAGGACATCCAGGTTGGCAGCCAGCGTCTTTGCCCACTGAGCTATCCTACTCGCTGGTCCTCATCTTTGTTTGTTTGGTTTCTTTTTTGTTTTTTTTTTTAAGACAAGGTTTCTCTGTGTGACAGTCCTGGCTGTCCTAGAACTCACTCTGTAGACCAGGCTGGCCTCGAACTCACAGAGATCCGCCTGCCTCTGCCTCCCGAGTGCTGGGATTAAAGGCATGCGCCACCATCACCTGGCACATGCTGATCTTTTGAGACTGGGTCTAGCCAGTGTACCTTGGTTGGCCTTGAACTCCCTCTGTAGCCCAGGCTGGCCTCCCCCCCTACACTGTTCAGTTGATAAGCCCAGCCCTGTGACATGTCCCCCCACTTTGTCCTTGTTTCAGGGGTGCTGTTTGCTCAACCACCGCCCCCCACACCACCTTCCGCCCCCAGCAAAGGTGGCATTAGCGGCATCGGGACCAACAACGCCGTGGGTAGCCGGACAGGAGCCAGCGGCGGGACCAGCAGCAGCCAGGTGGGGCTGGCCGGGGTATCTGCGCCCCCCACATCTTCTACCTCAAATAACTCCTTGCCTTAAAGGAAATCAAGTTGTATTGCTTGCCCACCCGCCATGGAGACCGCATAGCCACACAGGGACCTGGAACATCGTAAGAATTCCAGCGGGCCGGGCAGATTCCCAAGGAGCCACACTGACGCCAAAAAGGAGAAAGAAATTTATATATATACATATAGAGAGAGCTAGATAGATAGAGAAGCAGATTTAATAAATCAGGGCTAAGAACACTTGAATCTCTCAGGTTTTAGAGACTTTGAGAAACGGATTTCACAAGGGCCACAAGGCACCTCAAAGCTGAAGGAGGCCACCTTTCCAGAGGCTTCCATGGGGTCCGGCTTGACCAACCCGGTTCAAGCACGTCTATTTACCTCACAAATCCCCGCACTGTGCCCTCTCTCTCCTTCTGGGAAGGCCGGGATGGTTGTTTGTTTCATTCTCCTTGGAAGCTATGATTTTTTTTTTTTTTTAAAAAAACGAGATCTCAACATTCAGATGCAATTTTTTTAAGGTTTTGGGGTTTCCAATTTTGTAAATATTCTATTATATTCTTGAGGGCGGGGATTGGATCTTAGGAAGAGTCCTATCTGTATATCTATATATTTGTGTTCATTCAGGGAAAAGGACAATTTTTTTTTTAAGCAAAAGTACCAGCCATGGCCCCCAGCCTCTGTCACCACAGAGCCCCTGCGGTGTCCTGTGGTAGAGTCAGGCAGTGCTGGCTCTTGGCGAACTCCACAATTTTCTCTAGTCATGCTGGGCCTTGCCCACTGGCTCCATCATTCAGGGACCTGGATTGCTTACCCAGGACACAAAATCTTCTAGAAACGGGTAGGGGGAGCAGCACACGGAATGCAGTGGCCTCCTGTATCTCAGGGATGAAGATCTGGACTCTGCCTGGGAGGGTTGCTTCTAGGGGAGACGGGATGCACCAGGCCTAGCTCAGGGCAAGGATTCTTGCTGAGACACGCACAGTGCCTCTTCCTGTCTGTATCACTCCCCCCCTTCCCCCCCTGCTGCTGGGACAGCAGTTGAATGTGACCAGGAAGGTTCCTGGTCTGGTGTGTCCATATCACAGTTTAGGTAAACTGAGCCCGGTGGCATAGTCTAGTCTGTCATCCTGGCTGCAGGGAGGGTCAGGCGAGAGGATGAGAGGTCAAGGTTATCCTTGACTGCGCGGGCAGGTTCAGGCCCACGTGGGCTACTTGAAGCCCTGTCTCAACAAAGCAAAGTAAGATGAGGCCAGGGGCAGTGGCCACACCTAATCCAGCCCTCTGTGAGTAGGCCAGCCTGGTCCATACAGTGGATTCCAAACCACGAGAACCTGTCTCAGAGAGAAAGAAAAGAAAATTACACCTCATCTATCTGGAACCACCAGGGCAGAAATGATGCCATCTCCCGCTGGATTGGGGGACCTTTCCTGGACTCTGCTCTGATCACTGTCCCCAAGGGAGCTGGGACCTGCTTGTCCCTCAGCCCCAGGAGTCCTGGATCCCCAGTCACCCCACTAATATGTTTTGACTGTGGGGAGCAAACCCTCTTCTTTCCTGTCTCAGGGTTGTTGACACCCCCTCCCATCCTTCTAGGAGGGGAAATCTCAACTTTTCCTTCTGGAAGCTTCTGCCTGCCCCATTTTGGGGCCACTGTTAGCCGCACAATCATTCCTGGTCACAGGTGTTGAGGGGGTTTTTGTCCCCTTCTGACAACTTTGTGCAAAGTCAGCCTCCGTCTGTGAGTACCTGACTTGGGGTGACGGGGGTCGCCTTGGTGGCCACATCCAAGGCGTGTTTCTACCTCAGGTCTTTTGATGCCAAAAAGAAAAAAATGCAGCCGGGTCACCCACTTTTCTGATCACCTGCTCGAGTCCACAGTGGGGACCAGTGTCCTAATGTCCACTTGTGTCTGGGTCTGTGAGTGGCCAGAAAGCACCTAATCCTAACTCAGGGGACCTTGCCCATCAGGGCTGTGCGATTGTAGAGGGGTCCTCTGCTGGACACACTCGGTGACCCTCCATGGTCAGGTCTGTGCCTCAGTTGCCCCACCCGGCCCTTGGCATGTGGTACAGTTGGCACTTGTTAGGCAAGCTGGAATGGGGACAGGGCTGGACATGGTCACTGTCCGCCTGGCACCTCAGGGCTAAGAGGGTGGAGGCAGGCCAGACCCCCAAACTCAGGGCAAAGAGGGTGTAAGGGCAGGCATAGGCTGCTTCTAGAACCTTCCCAGGGACAGGCTGTTTCTACAACTTTCCTGGTGGCCCTTCTGCTGGCCACCAGGCTGTCTGTCTGTCCAGCAGCAGTGGGTGGGTGGGCATGGGGCTTGGGGACAGCTGGGTTCGTGTTTTCTGAGAGTTATACATCTGTATAGTCTTGTGGGATTTTTTTTCCTTTTTTGTATCATTTTTACACACTTCTTTTTTTTTCCCACACCCCACATAACTTTGCCTTTTGTGAATTTAATTTTCCTTCTGGGTGAAGGTGAACTGAACCTGCTTGTTCAGAACATGTGAACTTTTTGGTTTCTTGGGGTGGGAGGGGCTTGTCCGACAGTGTGGGGTCGTGCACCAACTCAGGTAAAATGAAAAAAAAAAGTGGATAAAAAAAAAGAAAAGGAAAAACTGCTTTCTACCTCTCACGCCAGGCTGTGACCTGCTGTGGCCACGGCTATGCGGGATATTCAGGAAAGTTCCGCCAGGCTGGCCTGCTGTGGCCACGGCTATGCGGGATATTCAGGAAAGTTCCCGCCAGGCTGGCCTGCTGTGGCCACGGCTATGCGGGATATTAAGGAAAGTTCAGCTATTACCAGGAAAACTCAAACACAGCAACAGCAAAGGAAGTGTGATTTTTGAAATTATTAAAAAAAAACCACTGAAAGTTTACATTTTATGACCTTATTGTGGATTGTATTTAAACTTCAGAAATATTTAACACGATTGTAACCCTGTGAATTGGTAAGATTAAAAGAGTTAAGACACTTGTGTGAAAGAGTGGCTCCCAGATGGTTTGGGGGCTTTGAGGGGGTTGATGGGTTGTGTGGAGGGGACCCCAGCAGACATGAGTGGCCAGCAGGACTGTGGAGGACAGACTGCCCCAGCCAGTCTCTCCTTTCGCCTGAGGTCTGTATGTCTGTGGTGGGTGCTTCCCACAGTGTGGGTCCTAGGAACTGAACTCAGATCATGAGTGCCCCTGCCTGCTCAACCATCTCCATGGCTACTGTTTCTTTTCTTGCTTCAGGAAAAAAATAAAAATAACAAGCCGGGACTGTAGTGGCGCACACCTTTAACCCCAGCCAGCACTCAGGAGGCAGAGGCAGGCGGGTCTCTTGAGTTTCAGGTCAGCCTGGTCTACAGAGTCTCGAACACCTCCCGTTTACATTTGGAGAATTTCATACAATGTATGTTGACCATTTTCTCTTGATACAGGGTCTCACTCCACAGTCCTGGCTGGCCTAAAACTCATACAGAGATGGGCATGCCTCTGCCCCCCAGCCTGACCTGTGTCAGGACCTCTCCAGAGGACATTCCCGCTCCCACCTGGAACCATTCTCTCTGTCCCACCCTCAGCTCACCTTGGGACATCATCACTCCATCTTTGTCCCTTGGGCTAGTTGCACGTGACACTCACACTTCTCTGTCCCCAGCAGCCAGGTGGAGGCCTCCTGGGAAGCCAACTAACTCCCCAGGTCTCCCCACCCCCGCCCTGTGTCAGACACCTGTCACCCCCAGGGACCAGAGCTCCTGGCAGCCTCCCCAGCCTCCAGCCCTCTCTCCCAGACTCCTGCCTTAACCTCCAGAGGACTGAGATCGGAGGCATGTGCCACCACCGCTCCGAGAGAGGATCCCTGAATGTCAGTCTCACACCCAGGGGACTGGGAGACTGAATGACTCAAGGTAATTGAGGCCAGGTGGACAGGCCCAGACCGTGGCCACATGACTCTCATCCTGCCTGCTCTGGCCAAGTCTGGCCCAGGCTGGTCCCTCCCCAGGGTACTGACAGAAAACAGCTGGCTGCCTCCTACTGCTCCTGAGACCTCCTTCTGCCCCTGCCACCGCCCAGGGGACAAAGACCAGCAAGGCTGGGCTGACAAGCACCAGAGAGAGAACTGAGCAACCCTGAGTGTCTCACAGCCGGGTCCCATCCAGTGACCCACAAAACTGTTCTGAGCAGACCTCCCTCTTCTTGGGGGTCCACTGTCAGCCTTTCTCCCTGAGGATTTCCCAGATGGTGGGCTGGTTTGTGGATCCCACAGGGAGAAGGTGGAGGCTCGAGCTGGGTGGGCGCTGGCAGAACAGCAGGAGAGCTGTATGGGTGGAAGGCGCAAGGATGTCTGTGCCTCAGTTTCCCCTGATCTGGATCCTCCATACCTTGCTGTGCCCTGCATTTTCTCAGAGGTCTAGCAACTGGGTGGTCCCGGATGCCCAAAGTGTGGCTTTTGTCCTCAGCTGACACAACTGGACTGTCCTCATTCCAGGGGCCGGCTGGGGGCGGGCTGACCCCTAACCTCACAGTGCGCCTGGGAAGGGGAGAGTAGCCAGGTCTCAGCGAGGGAGGCCTTCCCCAGCTGCTGACCAGCAGGCTCTGTTCCTGTCTGGAGTCCTAAAATGGAGATTAAGGAAACTTGTAGGCCTGACCGACCCAGATAAGGATGTACCTGAGCCCTGAGGCTGACGAACTTGTCACTGCTGGGTCTTCTAAGCAACCCCCTTAGGGAGGCCTGAATTCCTACAAGGGCCTCACCCACTGCTCACAGTTGACAAGTGGAACTCAGGACCAAGTTCAAGCCCCAAGTTGGCTCTTGGCACCTCCACCCTTCTTTCTGCTGAGAGCAAAACCCAGGCCTTCAGAATTACCCCCTATATCTTTCATCTTGAATGCCTTTTCTTAAAAAATTTTGCACAAACCGGGTGGTGGTGGCGCAGGCCTTTAATCCCAGCACTCGAGAGGCAGAGAGGCAGGCCGATGTGAGTTTGAGGTCAGCCTGGTCTACAAGAGCTAGTTCCAGGACAGGCTCCAAAGCTGCAGAGAAACCTGTCTTGAAAAACCAAAATAATTGACACACCCCGTGTGCTTGGACGACACCCGTGTCACCGTGTCTGCTTTCTGTGGTGCTTGGGGTGAGCCCCAGGGTTTCGTGCATGCTGGACCCACCCTCTACCACCCGTCCCCATCCCTTTTCTCTTTGTGAGCCCAGGTTATTTTTAATTACAGGTGCATGTATTTATGTGGGCGTACATTCGCTTGCATGCAGGTGCCTTTGAGTGCCAGAGGCATCGGATCCCCTGAAGCTGGAGTTGGTGGGGATTGTAAGCCGCTCTGGCACGGGAGCTAGGAACTGAACCTGGGTCCTCTGCAAGAGTAGCAAGGGCTATGATCACCGAGCCATCTTCACATGTCTCTTCCTAGTCATACTTTAGCACTAAAAGTCGCTGCAATCTGGGTCCCAGGAAGTGGAGGCAAGACAGGGTTTTTTTAATTATTTAATTTTATTTTATGTGTATTGGTGTGAGGGTGTCAGATCCCCTAGAACTGGAATCACAGTTGTGAGCTGTCATGTGGGTGGTAGAAATTGAACCTCGGGGGGGGCTGGAGAGATGGCTCAGAGGTTAAGAGCACTGCCTGCTCTTCCAAAGGTCCTGAGTTCAATTCCCAGCAACCACATGGTGGCTCACAACCATCTGTAATGAGGTCTGGTGCCCTCTTCTGGCCTGCAGGCATACACACAGACAGAATATTGTATACATAATAAATAAATAAATAAATAAATAAATAAATAAATAAATAAATATTAAAAAAAAAAAAAAAAAGAAAGGAATTGAACCTCGGTCCTCTGAAAGCAGCCAGTGCTCTTATCCTCTGAGCTATCTCTCCAACCTTGAGGATCTGGAGTTTAAGGACAGCCTGGGCTACCTGAGTCCTGGGAGGTGAATTCCCTCCCTCTCACGAACCACTAACAAAAACACACAGGCTGTGTCCTTTGATGCTCGCCGCTGCCTCCTCCTCCTCCTCCTCCTCCTCTTCCTCCTCCTCCTCCTCCTTTTCCTTCTTCTCTTCTTTTTTTTTTTTTTTTTTTTTTCTTCAGAGACAGGGTTTCCCTGTAGCTTTGGAGCCTGTCCCGGACCTCACTCTGTAGACCAGGCTAGCCTCAGACTCACAGATCCACCTGCCTCTGCCTCCGGAGTGCAGGGATTAGAGGCGTGTTCGACCACCGCCCGGCTCTCAGATGCTTTCAAAGGCAGCTCCACATCCTCCACTCTGCCCCAGGACTTTGTTCGCGCCCTGTACAGCACCGTGTTTCCCTGAGTCTCCTGCTCCAAGCGGCTGCCCCACGAGGATCTCCTCCGGTTCTCCACGTCCCCGCAGCTTGTGCCTGCCATCTGGTGGCCACATTAAGTGCCATTCTCCACCGCAACTGTCTCCTCTGCTAGGAGGACGAGGAGTCCCAAGTTGGCACCGGCATGCACCTCCCTCCCCTGGGAGGCCCAACAGTGGCTCAAAACCTGACCGGTGCGGCCCCGGCTGGTGCAGCGCTCCGGACAGCCACATCCGCGGCTGCAAGATTCAACACTGGCATCCGTTCTTCTTTACTAACAGCACATTAGGAAAAAAACAAAACAAGAAAACCCCTTGGTTTGAGACCTGGCCTAAGGCCAGCAGGCTGTGACCTGAGGCTAAAGGCTGTTTGGCTGGAGATTGACTTTTTGGGTCTACACCGAGTGAACCAAATACAAATGTGAAATTTATGACGCCAAAGAGGAAAGGTCAAAGAGGAGGCGAATCAATAAAGGATGTGGTCAATCAGTACGCGTTTAATCACCAAAGCGACGCCCTGGCCAGACGTGTTATCCTTGGTGTGTATGTAACCTGATCTTACATGCAGTAACTAATTTCTTTCGGTCTAAATAAAGCATAAAGGTCTTTTTATATATTTTTGCCTTAAAACAAAGTTTAAAAAGTAAGCCGGCCATGATGACAGGCTTGTCATCTCAGCACGCAGGAGGCTGAGGCAGGGGAACTGGTCGAGGACTAGAGTGTCTCAAGACGAAAAAAACAACTGTAAAAGTTTGACTCATTTGAGCCCAAACACCCAGCAGAACCGGTGAAAATCTCTAGTCACTCTGCATAGCAATCGCCTCTGATCTGCGGTCCAAAACAAACCCTGCGAGCAGTTAGCGGGAGCAAGCACGGAAAGCGCGCGGAGCGGCTGGTGCCTCACCCCCCGAGGGCCCGCGTGGCGGGATCCCGCTCCCTCCGAACTGGTACGCAGGCGCAGCGCAGGGCGTGCGGCTCCACCCCCCGCGGCGAACGTTGTACGCATGCGCAGAGGAGCTCCGCCCCACGCGCTTCCCCGCCGCTCTAGGCCTGGAGGAGCCGGGGAGCACCGGAGAGCTCCGCCTCCTCGCCACGACGAAGCTACCGCACATGCGCACGCTCTCCCGTTCGGCCGCTAGGAGACGCTCTAGCGGGCCAGGAGCCATCTTAAGAGTCTCGCTAGGGACGACGGGATTCAGAGGCGGGGCTGCCCGTTCAGCATGGCGGCGCCCATGGAAGTGGCGGTGTGTACGGACTCCGCGGCTCAGCTCTGGAGCTGCGTGGTGTGGGAGCTTCATTCGGGAGCCAACCTGCTCACCTACCGCGGCGGACAGGCGGGGCCGCGGGGCCTGGCGCTGCTCAATGGCGAATACCTGCTGGCGGCGCAGCAAGGCAAGAACTACATCTGCGCCTGGGAGCTGCAGCGCAAGGTGCGTGGCCTCAGCATCCGTGGGGGCCGAGGGACGGCCGCATGGACTGGACGCGCTGGAGTTGGGGTCACCGACCCCGGGGTGCTGTGTGATACTGGCGGCGGGCCTGGCGCAAAGGCGCCCTGAGATCTCGGCGCGCATGCTCAGATGATGTGTGGCGAATCAACGTTTGCGCATTTCTAGTCAGTGGAGCGCTAATTTTGATGCAGAAAATAAAGTGGAGTCAGATAGAAATCGTGCTTTTGGAGGACATGACAGATCAGAGTTCTTGGGAAGAGATGGAGTGTTTGCAAATGCTTTCATTGCCCTCTTATTTTCAGGGGGAGGGCGGGCGGTTTGAGACAGGGTCTCACTGTTTAGCCCTGGTTGTCCTGGAAGTGGCTCTGCAGACCAGTCTGACCTCAAACTCAGACCCGCCTGCCTCTGCCTCCTGAGTGCGTGCGCCACCACCGCCCGCTCTTGTTATCCTCTTAAGGGTCTCGGTTCTTCACTATAAGGACTGACTGAGGCATGGGTTTTTTGGTTCTTATGTTTCTGGAACCAGAGCTTCCTTCATGTCGGGTAGAGCTTTCTTGGGGGGTGTTGTGACCCAGCTGCTCTCACTCCCCCTGACTGACAGCGGAACTTCCTTATGGTCTGTAATTGACAAGGATGTTTGTGTTCTTTCTGGCCGGTGGGTCTCCACAAAAGGAGTAGAGGTATAAAAGGTTGCTGGGCAAAAGAAAGGCTGCTGTTCTTCCGCCTGAAAAGAAGCCTCCGTGTCTCAATCCCGACAGACACACACACATACACACTCACGCCAGTCTCGGCATCCAGGCTGCGCTGGCTGCAGCAGTAGGGTGGGGGGTATAGGCCAGGGTCTAGCCCTGAGACACCCCAACCACTCACTGGGGGTTCTGCCTACCCCTACTCCTTCCTCTTGCTCTTCCTGAGGCTCACATGCTTGTCTCACATTGTGTCCCTAGGACCAGCTCCAACAGAAAATCATGTGTCCTGGGCCAGTCACTTGTCTGACCACAGCATCCAACGGCCTGTATGTCCTAGCAGGAATTGCCGAGAGCATCTACCTGTGGGAGGTAAGAACAGCTTGTCATGTATATGTGTCACTTGGGAACACTGGTTAGTGTCCAGGCTGACGGAGGCAGGTGTTCTTAATAATGTTACCGAAAATATGACTGTGTCTATGGGGTCCTAAATTATCATGACTGTGGGGTGCAGCCCAGGGCTCAGCCTAAGGTGGCCCCGGTGCCGGCCCCACCTTTATGGGTAACCACAAAAGAAACTTAGGAGAAGACAGTGTTCTAACTTGTTTTTGTTTGACAAAACGCTGGTCAGAAGTCGTCTGTTTGGCTTATCATATTGTGATGTTATATTATCTGATGGCTTGTGTTGAGGGACATCAGGGCAGGAAGCAGGAACAGAACAACTTAACAGATAACGCCCTCACAGGCGACGTGGATGTGGTTAAGAGCGTATGCTGCTCTCAAAGAGCACCTGGGTTCCGTTCTCAGCACCAGGCTGACACCCGCTTCTGACTAATGGTGTGATCCTGGTACCCATATATACCTGTGGGCAAAGCACTCATAAAGAAAATAAACTGAAAAATAAAAAATACTGAACTTTTAAAAAGCATCAATTGGACTGGAGAGACAGTGCAGCAGTGAAAGCTCCGACTACCCCAGTCCACAGCACACACCCTCATCTGGCCTGGGGTATCCTAGGTGCGTGTCAATAAAATCTTTTAAAATGGGGCTGGAGGGGCTGAAGAGATGGCTCAGTGGTTAAGAGCACTGGCTGCTCTACCAGAGGTCCTGAGTTCAATTCCCAGCAACCACATGGTGGCTCACAACCACCTGTAATGAAATCTGGCGCCCTCCTCTGGCCTGCAGGCTTTCATGGAGGCAGAATGTTGTAGACATAATAAATAAATAAATAAATCTTTTTTTTTAAAAAAATCTTTTAAAATGTAAAATTATTGCCGGATGCTGAGGGTGGACACCTTTAATCCCAGCACTAGGGTGGTAGAAGAAGGCAGATCTCTGAGTTCCAGGGTAGCCTGGGCTACAAAGAGAAACCATGGCTCAAAAAACCCTGTCACAAACCCTGTGATAGCCAGCCCCGCCCCCATTTCCCTCGGCCTCATCCTGCTTCCTCAGCACCAGAGGCCCTAGCTGCCCGGCTCCACACTGGACCCAGTTAGTGACCTTGGCCATGAGTGAGGCCGGAGGAGGCGAGGTGCTAGGCTGTGTCCTGACCCTGCTCCTCCTAGCTTCATCTTCCTCCAGACCATCCCTGGGCCACCACGTCCTTCTCAGACCAGGATTCTGAGGCGTGGTCCCACAGGAGGGGTCCACCTAGGTTGGGCGCATTTAAGATCCCTTTCCTGTGCCTTCTTGGGTTTGCTATACACCGTGTGAAAGTCCTCACGTCAGCATCAGAGAGCCACTTCAGCTGGCGTGTGGGCCCATGTTTCTCTGCTCAGGCACCCAAGATGGCTCGTAGCTCCACCTACCACTGTCACCGATGGCTGAACATGGGTTCTGGAGGTACTTCACCTACCAAGTCCTCCTTGGTTCTCAAGTGGTGCAGACCAGCCTTGAACTCACTGTGTTACCCTTGAGTTCCTCCTCCTCGTCACCGCTTCAGTCCTGGCTACTCTTCACACCATCTCCCTGCCAGCCCTTATCAGGGTGTCCCTGCGTAGCCCTGGCTGCCCTCAGACTCCCTAGTGCTGGAATTAAAAGTGTGTGCTGCCCACCCCCACCTCCCACCCCTGCATTTTAGCCTGGTTTTTTTTGTTGTTGTTCAAGATTTATTTACTATGTGTACAGTGTTCTGTCTGCACGTATGCCTACTGGCAAAAAGAGGACACCAGATCTCATTGCAAATGGCTGGGAGCTACACCTGGTTGCTGGGAATTGAACTCAGGACCTCTGAAAGAGCAGCCAGTGCTCCTAACCCATGAGCCATCTCTCTAGCCTATTCAGCCTGGTTTCTTTTTTTTTCTCTCATATTTTTCTTTATTAAAGTAATTTACTTTTTATTTTCTACACCACCCTCAGTTCCACCTCCTCCCTCCCTTCTCCCACCCTCCACATCCCCCCCAGCCATCCCCCATCCTTACCTCAGAGGGGGTAAGGCCTTCCTTAGGGAGTCAACAATGTCTGGCCTACCAACTTGGGGCAGGACCAAGCTCCTTCACCACATCAAGGCTGAGCAAGGTGTCCCACCCTCCACAAGGAATGGGCTCCGGTGTCCTGGTCCCACTGCCAGCCCCGCCCCCCAACAGATCAAGCCCCCTAACTGTCACCCACATTCAGAGGGCCTCAGTTCGGTCCCATGCAGGTTCCCCAGCCACAGTCCCTGAGCTCCCACTGGCTCGGGTCAGATGTCTCTGGTTTCCCCATCATGCCCTTGACCCCTTGTTCAGGTGACCCCCTCCTCCCTCTCAGCTTCACTAGGAGCTCAGCCCAGCCCAGCCTGCTTTCTACAGCAACCCAGGAGCCCCCGTCCAGGCCTATTGCCACCCACAGTGGGAAGACCCCTGTCAATCATTTAGTCAAGAAAATGCCCTACATAAGGGTCCAGCAGGTGACTTGTTTGTGTCAAGGTGACCCCAGCCTGCTCCACCCTAAGGAGTCTGAGTTGTGACCACCAGGGGGCGCTGCCCGGCCCGCAGATTGCCCCTTTTCCTGGGGGAGCCGGTCTCCTGTGACATTAGTGTGTGGGTGGCCGAGCTCTTTCTCTGCAGGTGCCCAGACACCCGACAGAAACAGCACCCCTTGACCTGTCCCTCCCCATTGTGAGGTGGACGGACACCGGCCTTAGATTGGGTGTTCTGGCTGCAGGCTCACTCCTGCGGAACTGTTGCTTGCTGTTTCCTCTGGTTTTCTAATTGGCTCTCATGCAGCTGACGGGCAGATGTGCCCGCGGGGGCCTCCAGTACACCCCAGATCAGCCGACCTTAGACATGATCAAGCTCAGGCTCCCCTGGGGACTCAGAGGACCCAGGAAACTTATGTCCCCCTTTCCTGGTGGTGTCACACTGCCATCAGACACTGGCCCAGTGCCCTGTTCATCCACCAGAGGCCTAGAGCGGGTAGACAGGGTTCTGTCACCCCTGACTGCTGCCTGTCCCACCCCAGGTCTCCACTGGGAACCTCCTGGTCATCCTCACCCGTCACTACCAGGACGTGTCGTGCTTGAAGTTCACGGGTGACAACAGCCACTTTGTCTCAGGGGGCAAGGACTGCCTGGTGCTGGTCTGGAACCTCTGCAGGTAGGGCACGTGCCAGGAGTTTGCACAGAAAGAGCACGGGAGCCTGAGGGCGGGGGCACCTGGGCTGGACATGGGGCCTTGAGGAGGCGGGCTTGAGGAGGCAGGCCAGGGTCTCTGCTCTTGGCCTCACTGCTGTGCTGTGTCCAGTGTGCTGCAGGCAGACCCGTCCAGGATCCTCGCCCCGAGGCATGTCTGGTCCCAGCATACACTCCCCATCACAGATGTGCACTGCGGCTTCGGGGGCCCCATGGCCCGGGTGGCCACCGCTTCGCTGGATCAGACCATGAAGGTAGCATCCCCAACCTGGACCCATAAATTCCTGACTGCCACTGGCGCTCAGCCAGGAGAGAGGGAGGCTGGCCTTCCCTTGCCCTGGCTGCCTCCGTTCCAGACAGCCCGTAATCCTATGCCTGACCAAGGACACCCAGAGATGGACGGTCTAGCCTGTCTACTGGAAATTCCCACTCGGCTGTGCTGCAGTAGCCAGCTGCCCTTGAGAGTTTGCGATTGTTTGTTTATTATTGGCACAGTTTTAGAGCTGGAACCCAGGACCTCACTTTGCTGGATCAAACCAGGCTTCTACCCCAGCCCTCTTTTTTTTTTTTTTTTTTTTTTTTTTTTTTTTCGAGCTCTACATTTTTCTTTGCTCCTCTCCCTGCCTCTCCTCTCCCCGCTTCAATCCTCTCCTCTCTCTGTCTTTCTGTCTGTCTGTCTTTCTGTGTAGCCATGGCTTGCCTATGCTTAGGAGCATAGGAAGCAAAGACATGGCCTCCTACCCCAGCCTTGGTGACTTAGTTTCCCTGTCTGGTGCAGTAGCTGAGCTGCCCGCACCACCAGCCAGAGTGGCTTGCGCGTCTGTGATGGGTTTGGAGGCTTGTAGCATGGGCAGGGTGGTGCCAGGGTCCTCAGCCTTCTTGGCTCCCTGGCTTGGCTGTGTGCCTGGTTGTCTGTGGTGCGAGGCCTCCCATCCCTGCAGCTCTGGGCCATCTCCTCGGGAGATCTGCTTCTGTCTGTCGTGTTTGATGTGGGCGTCACGTCTGTGACCATGGACCTGGCTGAGCACCATGTGTTCTGTGGAGGCAGCGATGGCTCCATCTTCCAGGTGGACCTGTGCAGCTGGGTGAGTGGCCACTGGGGGCTGAGGGAGCACATGGTGGGTGCCCCACATCCCAGACTCTGACAGCTGCCCTCTCCCCACACCACAGCCTGGACAGAGAGAACACAGCTTCCGGCCTGAACAGAGCGCAGGGAAGGTCTTCAGGGGGCACAGGAACCAAGTGACGTGTCTGTCAGTGTCCACGGACGGCAGTGTTCTCCTCTCTGGTTCCCACGATGAGTCAGTGCGGCTGTGGGATGTGAAGAGCAAGCAGAGCCTGCGCACAGTCACCCTCAAAGGTGCGCGCCATGCCTCACGTGGAGCCCATCGGCCTGCACTGCAGCCAGCCCCTAACTTGGTGTTCTGTGTCCTTCAGGCCCAGTGACGAATGCAGCCATCATCCTGGCCCCACCCAGCATGCTGAACCCTGAATTCAAGCCCAGCTCACCCCTGCCCCTCTTCAACAAGCACCTGCTGGGTGCTGAGCATGGAGATGAGGCCCAGGGTGGGGGCCTGCGCCTGCAGCTAGGGCTCCACCTGCAGGTACTCACCCAGCCTGACGTTCCAGCCCCCGGAGACCCCTGGTGCCGGCGCCATCGTTTAAAGACCTGAGTTACTGCCAGGTCGTCGGCACCCACGGCTGCTCACACAACTGACTCCTGTCTGAAGGCACACTGGGCATCGGCCAACATTCAAAGGCTGGCTTGTCATACTGCTCCCAGTGTGTGAGCAGGTCACTTGGGTCTTAAAGAATAGAGGAGGATAGACCATTGGGGCAGCCTGAGGACAGCAGCTGGGGATGGGCGAGCACCCGAAGGGAGGGATTTTACCCAGCCCCGTGTCCTCAGCGACTCCCCAGGCCAAGCGGGTGGTGTCTGGCCCTTCCACAGAGGGTGGCACACAGGCTGAGGACCTAGTGTCTGGAGTGCTCCGTTGTGTGACACGGGACACAATGGGTGACCGTACCACTTTTCAGGGCACCGAGCAGACCTACCTGGAGCGTCTGGAGCAGCTGCAGGCAGCGCTATCCGGCTACGTGGAGAAGGTGGGTGGGGTTAGTCCTGGTTGTGGGAGGGGCCTGGGTGGGTCGGGCAGGAGCGGCCTCACCCACACGCCCCTGTCACCACAGAACATGCTAGGCAATCAGATGCTGCCAGTGCGCGTGTTGGAGCTGGAGGAGGAGGTGCGCAACCTGCGCAAAATCAACCGGGACCTCTTCGACTTTTCCACGCGCATGATCACCCGGCCCTCTAAGTGACACGAGCTGCGCGGCTGTCACCAGAACACTTGCCATTGGCTCTGGTGCTTTAAAAACAAAGGATGGACAAAGAAACTTGTGCCTGGACTGTTCTGTCCCTGAGGGGCTGGGTTGTGAGGCCTCACACCTGGGGACCCCAGGGCATGGGTGGGTGAGGTCGTGAGGGACTGACAGCGTAGGGTCCTCACTGGGGCCAACCAGACAGTGACCAGCCCTGCATGGTCCAGAGCGCAGTCAGGAGTTCAGCCCAAAATACCCACAGAGCCTTCTGGAAAGCCACCATCAACTGACACCTCTGCCTAACGATCCAAAAAAGTGACTTAGCAGAACTGTCGCTGCTACAGCTGGAGCGGGTGCCAATGCTGACCTCACCCTGACACCCCATCACCGTGTGCTCAGGACGTCCTGGACAGCACCTGGTGGCAGAATGTGACCGTACCCTGAGGACCCACGGCCTCCTGTGCCAGGACGCTGGGTGCTCTAGTGTCCCTGACGCTTGCCTTAGTTTTCCCTCCGAGCTGGCTCCTTGCATTCTTGGCCCAGATACCCCGACTCCTCCCACACCAGCCGCCCCTGCTCCCTCGGAGAGGTTTGGGGGAAGCAGGCACACAGGGACTCTACCAGCCATGGGTTCTCAGCACACCAGAGACCTGGGGAGGTTACCTGAGACAGGTGACAGTGAACTCGGTCCCCTCCTTGGGTGTTCGTCATGCTCCTGCTCCTGTGTGTGTGTGTGTGTGTGTGTGTGTGTGTGTGTGTGTGTGTGTGTGTGTAAGAGAGCTCTGCAGTGCCACGCCCTGCTATGGCTGGGCTCAAAGGCTAGCTAGCGTAGGTTGCCCGAGCCTTCCTGACATCTGGGCAGGCTCTCAGGATTATCCCTTCATCTGTGCGGCCCCCACTTCCCTGAGCTGACTGGCTTCTCTGAGCTTATAAGAAATCAGAATTGCTTTGGGGACTCAGCCATAATTACCAGACTGGATGAGTGCCGAGCTGCAGGAAGACACTGTTCCCAGTCTTCTGAGCAGTGGGGCAGCCTGGACCAAGACCCCACAGACATCCTCTTGAGATGGAAGTGGGACAGCGTGGAGGCGGAGACCACCAGGAACCGTGGGGACACCAGTGCTGCTACGCAGTGTGACATGAAATGTGCAAAACCGGATTCTTGGGGATAAGTTCATACACTGAGGCAGCCCTGCACCCCAAGAAAGTCTTGTGTGTCTTTTCACTCAGCTGGAGTGGAGGGTCCCTTTCTGCCCTTCTGTTAGGAGTGGTGAATCCAGCTGGACCTGTACCCCAACTGTGTCGCTTTCAGTGGACTGAACAGAAGTCCTTGTAGACTGGGAGAGGGCCAGCTGGGAACACTGTAGACAGGGCAGATTTCTGAGGACTTTAGCCCCACCCGTGAGGACTGAGGTTGGTGGCACATGTCAGCCTCAGGGAGCATGCCCTGAGGATCCCTGAAGTGACATGGTGGCCCCAGGCAGGAACCTTGAAGTACCCCCAACCTGATGTACCTTGGAGCCCTGGCCAGGTGCCTAGCTGACTGCTATCCCATTAGAAGGCGGCTCAAATGCAGTCTGTCTTGCTGGCGTTTTTATTTGCCTGATGGATGTTTTTCCTTTAACTGGCTCTGTAAGGAGAGTGAGCGTGGGGGGGTGGGGCTGGGGGTGAGTGTAGATTCATTCATCAGGGCTGCTTGTTCCCTGCAGGTGCTGCCTGATCTTGGGAGAATGCCATATTTCCCAGGCCCTGCCTGTGAGGATAGGCCACAGAGTTCCCAGCAGGAGCCTCCCGGCCAGGAAAGCCTTTGGTCCCTGACGCTACAGGCCACACTCAGCGGACAGCTGGACCCTGAGTCAATTGAGTTGCGGGGGAGACAGTGGAGCTATAGAGGGCTCTGGAGCGGTGGGGGAGGGGAGTGTGGTGATTGCTCAAGCAGTGAAGGATCGACTATATGAGAGCCCCGAGAGGCAGGAGGAACTGGACTGAATTTACCCCGTCCTCCCTGAACCGAGGGGACAATGACAATGGTGCCTAAATGAGTCATAGGAAGACGAGCCTGGCGGGGTGTGTGTGGGGGGGGGGGGGCTTTTGACACTGGGTTTGGAAGGTTAAAGAGTTCTGTAGAGAACATGACTTTGGTTGCAGGCACCCGTGCTGGGTGGCACACATCCAGCTCCAGGGAATCCAATGGTCCCTGAGAGCGTGGACCCACGCTCCACGGAGACTCCAAATGCAGACCCAGATGGATCTCTTGAGTTCAAGAGCAGCCTGGTGTGAACATGGAGTTCCAGACTAGCCATGGCTGCATAATGGAGCCGTCTCAAACAAATACGAAAAATAATACTGTTTTCTGAGACAAGGTTTCTCTGTGTAGCCCCAGCTGTCCTGGAACTCGCTCTGTAGACCAGGCTGGCCTCAAACTCACAGAGATCCGCCTGCCTCTGCCTCCGGAGCGCTGGGATTGACGACATGCGCCAATAATAATACATATTTTAAAAGAGAAGAAAACAAGAGGGGTAAGGACGCTTGCAGCCAAGTCTGAGGACCCACAGAGTGGAGAGGAATGACAGACCCCAAAAGGCTGTCCCCACATGGGCTGCAGAATGCAACTTAGCCCACAAACCCAAGATATAAATACAGATACCTTTTTGTTGTTTGGTTTTTGTGATTCAAGATTGTTGCTGGTCCCTGGCGTGATTGCCTCCTGCGTGTCTGTTCTGAGGAGCGGCAGGCAGTACTCCCCATCCGACTTCTCTCCACCTCCGTCTCATGGAAGACTCGATGGACGTGGCCTCAGAACTACCTTGTCGGTTGTAAACTAAAAGCTGACAAAGATTTTCACTTTAGCCGGGCGGTGGTGGCGCACGCCTTTAATCCCAGCACTCTGGAGGCAGAGGCAGGCGGATCTCGGTGAGTTCGAGACCAGCCTGGTCTACAAGAGCTAGTATTAGGACAGGCTCCAAAACTACAGAGAAACCCTGTCTCGAAAAACAAACAAAAAAAATTATTTTCACTTTAAGGTGGATAATGGTGAGAATGAGCACCAGTTATCACTAAAACGGTTAGATCAGGTGCTGGGGCGAAAGACAAATTACACATCGCAGAAGCAGAAGCAATGAACTATGCAGGCAGTCCAATTAAAGTAACGCTGGCAACTTTGAAAATGTCTGTACAGTAAGCATTTCTCTCGGGGGGCTTTGAAATCCCACCTCCTGTGGTGGTAAGGTTGAAGTGCGGGTCAGGGCCTGTGCGGAGTAGTGGGCGGCACCTGGGAGCTGTAGAGCAGTCAGAGAATGAAGCTGAGGAGGATGGAAAGCTGTTGGGTATGTCTGGAAAGAAAGCTGCTCCTGGAGGTGGCAACAAGGTTCCACAGAAGAAACCAAAACCTGATGAGGATGATGATGGAGAGGAAGATAATGAAGATGAGGAGGATGAAGATGTGAAGAATTGCTTCCGGATGACTGACCAGGAAGCTATCAAGACCCTGCATTGGAGGCGGTCTCCTTAAGAACATGATTTAAACAGTTTGAAATATTCCGTCTTTTATTTTCTGCAACAGTTGGTGTATCTGGCTGTCCTTTTTATAATGGGAAGGGAGAACTTTCCCTCCTGTGTTTGGTAAATGTTGTCCAGGTTCCATTGCCAACAGTGTGTTGTCTAAAAGGATGGCGCTCCGCCCTTTACTTGGTTCTCAGTGTGTATGGGGTGTTAGGGTAGGACATAGTGGTGGTCAGAAGTGGAAACGGTAGGGAGACAAAAACAAAAACACACACGTGAAATAAACTCAGTTTGTCAATAAAGTAAAAAAAATTACCAAAAAGGTGATTGCCGGGACTGGAGGGCACATCTACCTTCCACCGATGTGTCTGCCCCACTTTCCCCCAGGGTGCACACACGATTGAGCTGGTAGAGATTGTTCTGAGAACCTCTGGGCTGTGGGAGGCATCACCCAGTCCCTCCCTGCCAGCCACAGCTCCTCCTTCAGTGGACTGGGACCCGAAGGAGGGACGGAGCGGACTGGCCCAGGTGTCTCCTCCTTCCCCGCGCACAGTGGCAACTTCGGGATGGAACGTGTAAGGACGCTGTGGCTCGTCCTGGCGCTGGGGCTCCGGGCGGTGAGCGGTCACCCTCAGCCCTGTGGGGTTGCCTCGCGTGCCGGGGGCTCCCTGCGCCTAGCTGCGCTCCTGCCCCGGGCGCCCGCCGCCCGCGCCCGCGTCCTGGCCGCCCTGGCCATCCCCGCACCGCGGCTGCCGCACAACCTGAGTCTGGATTTGGTGGCCATCGCGTCCCCCGCCCGGGACCCCGCGTCTCTGGCCCGAGGTCTGTGCCAGGTCCTGGCACCGCCCGGCGTGGTGGCCTCGGTAGCCTTTCCCGAGGCGCGGCCCGAGCTGCGGCTGCTGCAGTTCCTGGCAGCGGCCACGGAGACCCCGGTACTGAGCATCCTGCGGAGAGAGGCGCGCGCGCCCCTCGGAACCCCGGTACGCAGGGAGCGCTGGGGACCCTGGGGCGTGGGGACAGGAAGCGGGAGCCCCACTTCTCCAACAAGGGAATGGAGAGGACCCCTGCCCCCTCCTTTCCCTCCTAAGCACGCCTTGGCTAGGAGGGCGCGCCACTCTCTTCTCCTTGGACTTGGCCAGTTTGGGAAATCCTAGGGACCCTACAGGCCAGCAACTCCTATCCACAGCGCTCTGGTGGCCTCCAGCCCCAGAGCAGAACCGGTCCATCCCCAACCTAGGCATGTCTCATCCTCGCTATGTCTTTTTTTTTTTTTTAACATTTTAAAATTACTTAATGTTTTGGGAGAGCCTCTGTGTAGACCAGGCTAGCCTTGAACTCATAGAAATCCACCTGCCTCTGCTTCCCGAGTGCTGGGATTAAAGGCATGCGCCATTACACCCGGCTAGGGTCTCTTTCTGTCTCTGTGTCTAAAGCTGTCTCACTCCGGACCAAGCAGGCCAACCAAAGTTCCCACCAGGAGTAACAACCGGAGCAGGGCTTGAGACCCTCGTGTCCCTGGGTTCCCTCTATCCCCTAAGGCCACTTGGTTGGGTGGGAGACTCAAGACCAAAGCTGAAGATCGTCCCGTTCTGGGAACTGCGGTCAGCTATGCTTCCAGCCTCTGAGCCCATTCCGGCTCCTCTGGGGTTGGCCTGGCCTCCCCAAACAGAGCCGTGGCATCCTCCTGTGTTCCTCAGCAACGCGTCCCTGACAGCAGCGCCCAGGGAATGTTGGGTATCTACTGGGGCCGCTGAGTATTTCAAATGTGCTACAAAACCCCTAAGGACGCTCTGGATGTGCTGAGCACCAGGGGGCGCCTGGTGGGGTGGAACTAGGTTAGGACGGAAGCCAAAGCGGGGAGAGAGACAGACAGACAGACAGACAGACAGGAACCAAAGTCTGGGAGAGCTCTGGAGAGTCCAAGGTTCTCCCTGATAATGTTCAGGTCTACAGAGAAGAGACAACAGAGCTGGGTTTTGAAGGATGTGGAGGTGTTGTGTGATGTTTTACTCTTTAGGCTTTTTTGGGGCCCACCACCTGGCTCCCAAAGAATCATACGCGGAGTCTTATTCTTTTTTTTTTTTTTTTTTTGGTTTTTCGAAACAGGGTTTCTCTGTGGTTTTTTGGAGCCTGTCCTGGAACTAGCTCTTGTAGACCAGGCTGGTCTCGAACTCACAGAGATCCGCCTGCCTCTGCCTCCCGAGTGCTGGGATTAAAGGCATGTGCCACCATCGCCCGGCTTGGAGTCTTATTCTTAAAAATGAACGCCCGGCCTTAGCTTGGCTTGTTTCTTGCCAGCTTTTCTTATCTTAAATTAACCCATCTACCTTTTGCCACTGGGCTCTTATCTTTCTCTTCTGTAAATCTTTGCTTGTTTGTTTTTTCAAGACAGAGTTTCTCTGTGGCTTTGGAGCCTGTCCTGGAACTAGCTGTGTAGGCCAGGCTGGCCTAGAACTCACAGAGATCCACCTGCCTCTGCCTCCCGAGTGCTGGGATCAAAGATGTGTCCGTGACTGGCTGTGTTGCTGGGTTCCCTTCTCCTTTTTCTCTTGTTGTTCTGTTCTCTTTCTCGTTTTTTCCCTCCTTCTCTGCCTGCCAGCCCTTCCTATCCTTACTCCTCCCTTGCTATTGGCCGTTCAGCCCTTTAGACCATCAGGTGTTTTAGACAGACAGAGAATCGTAGCTTCACAGAGTTAAATAAATGCAGCATAAACAAAAGCAACACACCTTAAAATATTATTCCCCAACATATGGGCGTTGACTAGCTTGGAGAGGAAAGGGCATTGTAGCTGGGGGAATGCATAGAAAAGACAACGAGGGAGGCTGGGGCCACGGTGCACTAAGTCTGGGATCTCATCTCAGCAGGGCATAACTGGAAGAAATGGTACCTGCTTGTCATCCTAGGACTCCGGAGGTAGAGGCAGGAGGATCGTGAGTTCAAGACCAGCCTGGGCGGGGAGGGTTAGAGGGTTCGGACCAGGGTGAGCTGAAGCAGGCAGGACGGTGCCCAGCTTGAGAGAGTGGGGTGGAGATGGAGCCGCGGATACCAAGCTCACTAGCACTGACTAGAACCACCTCTTCCCAGACCCCGTTCCATCTGCAGCTGGACTGGGCCAGTCCCCTGGAGACCATACTGGATGTGCTGGTGTCCCTGTTACAGGCGCATGCCTGGGAGGACGTTGCTCTGGTACTCTGCCGTGTCCGGGACCCTGGCAGCCTTGTGACACTCTGGACTAGCCGTGCTGGCCAGGCTCCAAAGTTCGTGCTGGACCTGAGTCGGCTGGACAGTAGCAATGGCGGCCTTCGGGCTGGACTGTCCCTGCTGGGGGCACTGGACGGGGGTTTAAGCATAGTGCCTGCCGCAGTCCTCCTCGGTTGCAGCGCTGCCCGCGCACATGAGGTCCTAGAGGCTGCACCACCAGGTCCTCAGTGGCTACTAGGCACACCACTGCCCGCGGAGGCACTGCCCACGGCCGGCCTGTCACCTGGGGTGCTGGCGTTGGGAGAAATCAAACGGCCCTCACTGGAGGCTGCCATTCAGGACACGGTGGAGCTTGTGGCACGAGCACTCGGTAGCATGGCCCTCGCACATCCGGAGCGCTCCCTGCTTCCGGGTGCCGTCAACTGTGAGGACCCGAAACCAGCTGGGCCTGAGTCATCTGGGCACACCTTGGCTCGGTGAGTCCAGCTTCGGGGAAAAGGCCAGGCCCATAGCCTGGCTCTGTCCCGTGTGTCAGGGGTGGGTGCCTCAGCAGGAACAGAACCTAGAGGCGGGTGGTTGTCCCTCCATCCTCAGCCTAGCGCCCCCATGGCTTCCAGGCGGGGGCTAGCTGAGCAAGGCGCAGAGCTCTCAGAGTTGTGATAATCCCTACTCTTTCCATTCCCCAGATTTCTAAGCAACACATCCTTCCAGGGCCGCACAGGGGCCGTGTGGGTGACAGGCTCCTCTCGGGTGCACGTGTCTCGGCATTTCAAGGTGTGGAGCCTGCGCCGGGATCCGCTGGGCGCCCCAGCCTGGGCAACGGTGGGCAGCTGGCAGGACGGACAGCTGGAGTTTGAGCCCGGGACGGCTGCTGTGCGCGTCCCGTCTCCATCTGGCACCCAGGCACGGCCGAAGCTGCGAGTGGTGACCCTGGTGGAGCACCCGTTTGTGTTCACCAGGGAATCCGATGAGGATGGGCAGTGCCCAGCTGGGCAGCTGTGTCTAGACCCAGGCACCAACGACTCGTCCAAGCTGGATGCGCTGTTTGCAGCACTAGCCAACGGCTCGGTTCCCCGCGCGCTGCGAAGATGTTGTTATGGCTACTGCATTGACCTGCTGGAGCGGCTGGCTGAGGACCTGGCCTTCGATTTCGAGCTCTATATTGTGGGGGACGGCAAATATGGGGCCCTGCGTGATGGACGCTGGACAGGCCTGGTGGGCGATCTGCTGGCTGGCCGGGCACACATGGCTGTGACCAGCTTTAGCATCAACTCGGCTCGCTCCCGAGTGGTGGACTTCACCAGCCCTTTCTTCTCCACCAGCCTGGGCATCATGGTGCGTACGCGGGACACGGCCTCACCCATTGGGGCCTTCATGTGGCCCCTGCACTGGTCCATGTGGGTGGGTGTTTTCGCGGCTCTGCACCTCACAGCGCTCTTCCTTACCCTGTACGAATGGCGGAGCCCCTACGGACTCACGCCCCGTGGCCGCAACCGTGGCACTGTCTTCTCCTACTCCTCGGCGCTCAACCTCTGCTATGCCATCCTCTTCGGGCGCACTGTCTCCAGCAAGACACCCAAGTGTCCTACCGGACGCTTCCTCATGAACCTCTGGGCAATCTTCTGCCTGCTCGTGCTGTCCAGCTACACAGCCAACCTGGCTGCCGTCATGGTCGGGGACAAGACCTTTGAGGAGCTGTCTGGAATCCATGACCCCAAGGTGGGGCCTGGGAAAGCTGAGGGGCTGTGGGTTGTAGTCAGAGTGGGGTGGCACTGGGCTCAGCAATTGCAGTGCTGGCAATGGAATCCAGGGACTCTACCCCCTGACCTCGCCCCAGCTCCCCGGGGGATTCTAGACGTGGCCTCACCCTGATGACACCTCCGTTTGCTTCCCCTACCTCCAGACAGGGTCTCTTTGTGTAACAGTCCTGTTTGTCCTGGAACTTACTCTTGTAGAACAGGCTGGCCTCGAACTCAGAGATCCACCTGCCTCTGCCTCCCAAGTGCTGGGATTAAAGGGGTGCACCACCACCATCCGAGGCCTTCCTTCTTAGGATGAGTCCTTTTTTAAAAGAACTGCAGCCAGGTGGGCGGTGGTGGTGCATGACTTTAACCCCAACACTCGGGAGGCAGAGACAGGCAGAATTCCAGGAGTTCGAGGCTAGCCTGATTTACAAGAGCTAGTTCCAGGTCAGGCTCCAAAGCTACTACGGAGAAACCCTGTTGCAGAAAAACATAAACCAACAACTGCCGTCCTTCAGGGGTGGCAGGCATGCTTAAGTACATCTGAACTTATTCTCGCCTTTCATGTTTTTGGAGTTCCTGCTATTTCTCAGTTTTCCCCCTTTGGGATCTAGCTGGTCGCATCCTGCTGACCCCACCCCCAGTCTTGCGTTCCCTGCAATTAGGTGCTGCCCAATGTGCTAGCCACCATAATGGCTGATGGCCAAGGCCAGGTGAGGTGAGGACTGGGGTTGGAGTGAGAGCAGAAAAATATGGAGTGTCTCTGGGGTTCTCAAATGAAGCACTTGCGGAACTGATGGTACCGCATCTGAGCTCTGTACGAGGCCCCTGTGCGAGGTCAAGCAGGCCCTGGCAGGCTGCCGGCTGAGCGCTCCTCCTCCTCCGCAGCTGCACCACCCTTCCCAAGGCTTCCGCTTCGGCACCGTGTGGGAGAGCAGTGCAGAGGCCTACATCAAGGCGAGCTTCCCTGAGATGCACGCACACATGCGGCGCCATAGTGCGCCCACCACTCCACATGGAGTGGCCATGCTCACGTGAGTCTGCGGGGTACTGTGTGGCGTTGGAGGGCCACCTGCCACTCAGGACCTGCTGACCTTGCACCATCCTGCTCCACAGGAGCGACCCACCCAAGCTCAACGCCTTTATCATGGACAAGTCTCTACTGGACTATGAGGTGTCCATTGATGCTGACTGTAAGCTGCTCACCGTGGGCAAACCATTTGCTATCGAGGGTGAGTGTGGGGTGGGGTTCTGGGCATCCCAGCCGTGGGTGCACGCAGTTTAGTGGAGCCTCCTCCCACCCGGTTCAACCTCTCCAGGCTACGGCATAGGTCTCCCCCAGAACTCACCGCTCACTTCCAACCTGTCGGAGTTCATCAGTCGCTACAAGTCTTCCGGTTTCATTGACCTGCTCCATGACAAGTGGTACAAGATGGTGCCTTGCGGGAAGCGGGTGTTCGCCATGACGGAGGTGGGCAGGCGCCCGGGACACAGGGTGGGGAGCTCTGGGCTATGCTTGCGTGCATTGGCACTCACCCTACACAGCCCCAACACCCCTTCATTCCTAAGATCTCCCCACCTATTGGCCCTGACCCCCTGGGGACATGGCTGTCGTGCAGACGCTGCAGATGGGTGTCTACCACTTCTCGGGGCTGTTTGTGCTGCTGTGTCTCGGGCTGGGCAGTGCACTCCTCAGCTCTCTGGGTGAGCACGTCTTCTACCGCCTGGTGTTGCCACGTATCCGCAGAGGCAACAAATTGCAGTACTGGCTTCACACGAGTCAGGTGAGGTGGCAGGGACCAGAAAAGGGTGGGATGGCGCAGATGGGCAACCCGGGCGCCCACTGACATGCTTGTCTGTGTCCCTAGAAGATCCACCGAGCACTCAACACTGGGACGCCAGAAGGGCACCAGGAGAAGCCGGAGCAAGAGTGCAGGTGAGCGTAGGACGGGGAGGAGGGAGCCCCAGGTAGGTGGCCAGGCTGGCTGCAAGGGCCACTGCCTCCTCTCTGTCCTAGCGGCCCCGAGGAGCAACCGCCTGCAGCTGAAGGAGCGGCGCGCTGGAGGCGGGTGCGCAGGGCTATTGAACGAGAGCGGCGTGTGCGGTTCCTCCTGGAAACCCGGGAGGCCGGCGGGGACCGCCCGTGGCTCTGCTCCAATGGGCCCGGTCCGCAAGCGGAGCTGCAGGAGCTGGAGCTGCGCATCGAGGCGGCGCGGGAGCGTCTGCGCAGTGCACTGCTGCGGCGCGGGGAGCTGCGGGCCCGACTGGGGGATGGCGCCCAGCTCCGGCCACTGCGCCTGCTGCAGGTACCACCGGCGGAAAGCTGAGGGACCACACGGCCGCGCTGTCCACGACAGTTTATTCTATATACAAACACGACTCTGTACACTGCAATTAAATAGCGTAGAACGTGCGCCCCGCGTCCTGAGCCGCCACCTGCGAGTCCTGGCCCGGGCTCTCGGCCCTGCGCGGGCGCCATGAGGAAGGCACTGGGGAGCACCAGGCGGCCGGCGGCCACGCGCCCACCGCACCTCGCTGCCCTGTCCCGGCCGCTTCCAGAACCTTCACCGCCAGCCCCTCTCCCTGCAGACCACAGCTCTCTCAGGCTCCGGCCGCGGCCCCGCAGGGAGCCGGGCAAGTCATTGCTCTCAGGACCCGGCAGGCGCAGGCGAATCCTCCTGAGGGACCCCGGGGTCAGGGCGCGCGCTGTCCGGGGTGCTGGGGGCCGCAGGCCTCCGCTCCAGCAGTGAGGCGCTCAACCCCGACAGGAAGGATGCGTCCGAGATAATGGCGGCCGTCTCGGCCACCCAACCCAGGTCACTGCCGGACACCGAGGCTGCGGCGCCCAGCGAGCCAGGCCCAGATGCCCCGCCCGCAGGAGCGGAGCTGGAGTTGGGGCCCAGCGCAAGCTGAGGACCGGGATCGGGGGCGGCTGGGGAGCCAGAGTTGTTGTTGAGGTCGTCAGGCAGCGCTGTGGGGGTCCCGGGGCCTAGCTGTGGAGTCTGCAACAACATCTCCTGGATGCGGATCTGCTGCAGGATGGCCGGCAACTCGTAATGGTGGAAGAAGTAGATCATGGAATGCTGCGGAAGTCAGAGGTCAGGTGAGCCAGGCCGCATGAGGCTCCGCCCACCAGCAGTAGGCCAGCCAGTCTGGTGGGGCGCAGCAGGGCAGGGGCGGCCCTCACCTGGATGAAGAGCCAGGAGGTGACCAGGGCCAGGCTGCTGTACTGCCCGTTGAAGCGGTAGTGGTAGGCGTAGAAGGCAAAGTGGTACAGGTAGAAGAACCTGCAGGGCGGGAGAAGCTGCCCTGTCTGACAGGCCCTGCCCTGTCCCACCCGGATCCACCTCTGACCCCGCCCCCACTGGCCCCGCCCCCACCTCAGCCAGTGCCGCTTGCTGGTGTTGGTGTGGCAGCAGATGGCATCATACTGGTCGGCCAGCCACACGATGAGGATGATGTAGAAGGCCGTGGTGGTGTCATTGAAGAACTCAGACATGATGGCTTCCATCCCTGCGGGGACACGCGGCGGGGTTGGCACGGGTGGGGCGGGGCGGGGGCGGGGGCGCAGCGGGGGTCCTCACCGACGAGGGCCAGGATGACGGTCAGCAAGGGCGCTGCGGGGAAGGCGATGGCCATGTTCATCTCCAGCATCTGCAGCAGGTCCACTGCGGGCACAGGGCGGCCGCCTGTGAGGGCCTGGGGAGAGCCCAGCCCACCCCCGGCCGGCCAGGACTCACCGATGAAGACGAAGATCTGGTGGTGCGAGTAGCGCAGCAGCATGGACACGCTGAGGGTCTGCGGGCGGGCAGGTCGGTCAGGGTCAGGGGTGCCTGAGGGTAGGCACCCCAGCCCAGCAGGCCCCCCCAGGAGTGCCAGCCATGCCTATCCACTCACAAAGATGACCATGATGACGAAGGCCGCCAGGTAGGACGTGCGCGCCATCCACATGCTGACAAAGCGGTAGTGCTCCCCAGACACCACATTCCTCAGGAAACCTGGGAGAGGCGGCCATGAGCAGCTGGGTGGACGCCATCCCTCCCTCCCCTGTCCTCCCCGCCCGGGGCCCCACCCTTGTTCTCCTCATTCTCTGCTAGGCCCTTCACACTGGACATGAGGACGTCATCATATCCCAGGAACTCGTCCAGCAAGAGTCGGCTAAAGCGGTCTCCGAAGCACTGGTCCCGGGTGGGGTCTGTGGGTAGATGGGAGTCAAGAGTTCACAGAAGCCAGGAGCCCTTCACAGCCGGGTGCTCCTTGGCCTAGCCCCAGTCCGCCAGGGTGCCCAAGTTGCCTTACCTAGGGTGACCACCATGACAGGGATGCTCAGGCGCTGGCGTGTGGCCTGTGACAGCCGCAGAAAGCCGTACTCCAGCGAGTACTCCACAATGTACTCATCCTGCGGCCACACTGCAGACAGAGAAAGAGTGGTCAGCTGCCCCACCCTCAGCGTGGCCTTGCCACCCTCCCTACCTGGGGCCACAAACCTTTAGTTGGCGTCTCAGGGAAAGGGAAGTCCTGGCTGTCATTCAGGGCATCGGGGCCACCTGGAGGCTTGAACACCTTGGGCTCAATGTCCAGCTCAAACTGCAGCACAGGGGGCCTAGGTGTCAGTCCCTGATGGTCTACTGGGTGGGTGTCCCCAGGTCTGGGCGCCCAGACCCACTCACCTTGATGGAGCTGTTGTTGAGCATTTCCACGGTCAGTTCCTCCTCCTCCTCCTCCCCCAGCTCCAGGCCGCTGAGACCCCCATCACAGAACTGCAGGACCACTGGTGCCCGGCTTGAGTTGTGACGGACCTCTACTCGCAGGACGCCCTCCCGCGGCCATCGATCGCGAACATGCTCCAAGCAGTTGATAGGTGACCGGGAGAAGACAATGTGTATGTAGGCCAGAACAAAAAGCACAAAGAGAGCCTGCGGGGGGGGGGGGGGGGGGGGGGGCAGTCAGCACGGCAGAGGGACACCCCTCTGCCAGCCAGGTATCCCTGGCTGCCTGTGCCTCCTTGGGACCCAGGTGCCTAAGGTCCCCACTGCAAGGGTTTCCTGGACCACTACCCTCCAACAGTTTCCTGGCCCAGCAGCTGCTTCAACTCAAAGTAGCCTTTGGAGGGGGCTGGAGATATGGCTCAGAGGTTAAGAGCACTGACTGCTCTTCCAGAGGTCCTGAGTTCAATTCACAGCAACCATCTATAATGAGGTCTGGTGCCCTCTTCTGGCATGAAAGCATACATGGAAAGAATGTTGTATATATAATAAATAAATCTTAAAAAAAAAAAAAAACCACAAAGTTGCCTTTGGGGACCCTAGTCTCACTGCTGCTAACAGAAGCCCTGATCTCACCAGCTAAGAATAGCCAAGGTCTCCAGCAAGGAACCCTCTGCCCTGTTCCTGGGACTAGCAGGAGCCATAAGGACATAGCTGCCCTGCCCTGCCCTGGTGGGGCCAGGGCACCTCAGTAGTAGCAGGCTGCCTTGCCTGGGAAATGTAGCTTCACCTGGAAAAGGGCAATGGCCACTCTTGCTGTTAACCCTGCAGCGAGGAAACCATGGGCCATGTGGGAGATTGGAATGGGAAGGCAAGAGCTCTGCTCACACCCTGCAGGGTCCATGATGCCCTGCTGAGACCAACCCAGCTCCAGATGTTCAAGTACAGGTCAAGAAAAGAGATGGCTCAGTTGGTACAGGTGCTTGCCACTAAGCCCGAGAACCTGAGTTCGATCCCCAGTTTGACACCTTCAAGCTATTCTGAGCCCCCATGAATACTGGGGGGTACAGGCTCCCACACACATATGTATTTACACACACGTTCTGTAGAGCCACCACCTGGCTACAAGTTTTTAAAAGTCACAGATTGCCAGGCGGTGGTGGCAATCCCAGCACTCGGGAGGCAGAGGCAGGCGGATCTCTGTGAGTTCGAGACCAGCCTGGTCTACAAGAGCTAGTTCCAGGACAGGCTCCAAAACCACAGAGAAACCCTGTCTCGAAAAAATAAATAAATAAATAAAAGTCACAGAATACTTAATACTACTTATTAACCTCAAATACCCTATGCTAGACCTACAGTCACTCAAGAGGCCCCACCCTTTGGGAACAATCTCCCCTTTCCCTGCACAGTGTGAGAGTAACTGGGGTTCTCAACCTATGGGTCATGACCGCATGGGGGGGAGGGGTTGTCTAAGACCACTGGAAAATGCAGGTATTTTTACACTATGATTCATAACAGTTGTGAAATAACAATGAAAAGAATTTTATGGCTGGGGGTCACCACCACATGAACTGTATTGAAGGGTCACAGATTCAAGGTGAGAATCACTGCCCTAACCCATGTCAGGCAGAGGCCAGGGATGTTCAAAGCACCTGTAGACCCCAGGATGTCCCTCATGTGCCGTGTCCTTGGGCTGAAGGGGCCTCTGCGCTCCTTGGGCCTATACAGGGTATAAGGTAAAACTCCTCTATGGCCCCCACTGACACCTTGCCTGAACTTTCTGCAGTCCCACTGACCAGTACAGATCTCTGTCTGTCTGCAGATCCACGAGAACCAGGACCCTGACCCTTAAGTGATGGCAGTCACCAGGGCCATGACAGTCTTGGACAACCTGGCATGCTCAATGCATGCACCCAAGTCCTGACACTCTTCACGGACGAGACTGGACTCCTGAACCCCAATCTTGAGAGAGATTCTGCGGTGGCAAGCACAGCAGCAGCGCCCCCACTTTGTGCTAGGTGTCCCCACCTTCCACTAGGTAGCGGTTTAAGAGACATAAGCAACCTAAGGCCAGAACCAGCCAGGGATGCTCCGCTGCCCACCCTGCTCTGCCTGCTGCCCATGCCTCCCCTCTGCAGCCTGCCCCAGCCCTCCTAGTAGTGACCTGAGGGGATACAGAGCAGCAGGCAGATGGTGGGGACCCTGGGATTGAGAGCAAGGCTAAAGTCCGGAGCTCACCATACGTAAAGCCAACACTACCCTGTGAATTGTGAGGCTCTCCTGTATTAAGTATCATGAAGTCCGACCCCCCAGGCTGAGAGCAGAGGCAGCGGCTCCTGCTAGTCAGGCCCAAGAACTGGGAGTAGACAGGCCCATGTTCTACATGTTGGGCAACCAGAAGCAGAGGGAGGTGGCCACTGGACAGGTGGACGTATCTAGGCTTCTCTCTGCACCACAGCTGCTAGGCAATCCCACAAGTCCCTACCTGTCACTGAACTAGTGTCTGGCAGCCCACTCAGGCCCTGGGGCCACTCCTCCACTCATCTACCCACTCTGTGCCAGTTTGGTCACACAGGCCTGGTGAGGGCTGCATGCTATCACCTCCGGCAGAACACTCGGTGCCACCAGCCTCAGTCAGGATCTCCAGGAGATTCCAGCCCACCAAAGGGTGCCACACAGCACCCGCCAGTGTCAGATCTCCACTCGAGCAGGGCTTGAGCTGGAGCCATTACTCCTGCTCGCCCGTCAACAGCTGCCCACACCCTGAGGAGCTGCAGCTCCCTCTACCCCACGGTCGCCCACACAGTATGGCTGCTTAGCCTAGGCTCCCAGAGCCTCAAGGGAGGGCTGTCTAGTTTCAGTCTTTGAGGCTGTAAGGCCAGCAGAGGGGACACCACAGCCAGCAGTTCTTCTCTGGATTTCCACAGGGGCTGACGCCTAGGCTGGGTGTGGGAACAGGGTGCAGGGCGGTACAGGCCTGACAGGCCTTGGCCATCAAGCACACCCCCTCTATGAAGGCTGGGAGGATGCTGGGCAGGCAGGATGGGCAGGAAACACAGCCAACAGGGCTCCCCGAAACAGCAGCCCCAGAAACCAGTCACTAAAAGGCCTGTTTGTCCCAATTCAAACAGCATGGACCAACTGTAATCCAACAGACCCCCAGCTACATTCAGGCACCTGGCACCCCAGCTGGGGGGCATCATCGGAGACTCTGTGGGTGTAGAAGCTAGGAAGAGGGGCCGCTGGCTCATCTCCACACCAGGGACTGGAGACTGAGGGGAACCCAACATCTGTCTGGAGCTTGTACCTGAGCTACCTCTATGAAATCCCAAACTACTAGCTCTGGAGCAGTGACAGGAGCCAGTCCCTTCACCAACCCCATGTGAGGAAAAGGCAATGCCCTCCAACACCAGCACATCCGCCATCATGCCACGCCCCCAACACCAGATGGCTCAGCCAGCTCATCTCGGAAGGCTGTCACAGGCACGCTGCCCAGTGAGAGGCAGCCTGGTGCCCATCCCTCCTGAGCAGCCTTTGTCGCTGCGAACCCAGTGTCCCCCTGGAACACAGCAGGAAGACAGCCAGGGCAGGGCCTGGCAACTGGAATTTCCCAACAAGACTCAGGCAGGCGTGAGGTCCCAGGCCACACAGTCCCTGGATGTGACTCTGCTGCTGACCCCAGTGAGGTGACCTCACCCAAGAGCCACAGAAGGCCTGACAAGACTCTGAGAACAGTGAAGTGACAAGGGGGGGGGGGCAGGGGACTGTGCCCAGGGGAGGCCCGGAGTGGGGTAGGACGGGAATGACAGGTGGGAGGTGTTCCCAAGGGGACACCAGGCTCTGGTCTTGAGTGAAAACTTCGGGGCCTAGGCTCCCAGGCTGCAGAGTCAGAGGTCAAAGGAAAAGAGGCAGGGCCTGGGAGCCGGGGAAGTGGGGACCAGGGGCTGCATCTGTGGGAAGACTGACATCAGGGCATCCAGGTGTCAGGGGTCAGGGGCTGAAGCAGTGACAGTGGGCAGGTGGGTGGCAGCTGGGGCCAGAGGTCAGGGGTCAAGGGTCACCTTGAGCAGAACGAAGAACTCAAAGAGGCGGCGGAAGGCAGGCGGGAACAGGCGCGAGTACGTGACGGCCATCTTGAAGAACAGCGCGTGGAAGAGCCGGTCGCGCACGTTGATGAGCGGGTTGGGGTTGAGGTTGGGGCCGCGCGGGCCGCGCACGGGCGCCGCGCCGCC
>NC_022027.1:3797994-3816365 GCF_000317375.1 Microtus ochrogaster | reverse complement strand
AGAGCGCCGGGCCAGAGCGCCGCCGTGCGCGGGGCACGCTGGGATCGCCGCGGCCGCCCCAGGAGGCCGGGCTGCAGGGACGGAGCCTGGCTACTTCCGAGGAGCTCCGCCCCGTCGCGCCTGTGCCGAGCCTGTGAGCGGCGGCCGGACTGGGGGCGTGGCCCGGACCCCAGCTCATTTGCATTCGCCTAACTTGTAGGCCGCGGTGCCCGCCGCTCTGCTACCTCCGCGGGAGGGCGGAGCTACAGATACAGATCTGTAATTTGCATCCGGCTTCCTATTGGTGGAGGTTAATATAGGGCCGTGGCATGTGGTCCGTCACTAGGGCGGAGTCCGGCGAGGACGTCATTAGCATGGGGCTCCCTGACACCCGCTCAAAGGCTGGGGCAGCGATGAGTGCGGGGTGCGGGGCCTGCCCTTGTGGCCCAGGAGCGGCGGACAGCGGGGGCTCGAGGCCAGCCCGGCCTCCAGCTTCCGACCGATCCAAAATTCTTAAGATTTCTGACGTCTGCGTCAGACGCGCCGAGAGCAATTCGCAAACATTAACCTGTCTATTTTTCAGACAAGGAGCCCGGAGCGCAGGGAGGGCTGATAAATACCCAGTGAGGTGGGGAAGGAGGATTTGAACCCAGGCTCCCTGACCTCGGCTGGGAAACCTGCAGGCCTTGTTCGGTTTGAGGGGAGGGAGAGGGACGAGGTGTTCTATAGACCAGGCTGGCCTGAAACTAGCTCAGTAGGCCTAGAAATCAGAGATCTGCCTGCCTCTGCCTCCCGAGTGCCAGGACTAAAGACTTGGAATCGTTAAATTCCATTAATTTGAGAATTTGAGATCTCCGGTCATAGTTAAGCTGCCAGAAGTCCAGGACCTTGGGTTCTGTGGTGTCCAAGTTTTTGTTTCTGGCATCGTCCGTCATTGGACAGCAGTGGCGGGGGTCTGAGCGTGGCAAACGTTCCAGCAGGTGTTGCGCCTTCTTTGACTTTCTTTTTCTTTTCTTTTCTTCTTCTTTTTTTTTTAATCCAACGATTTCATCCTCCGGGAAGTTAGTCTGAGCAGCTCAGGGGTGGACAGAAGGAGGGGAGTGCCTGGTCTTACTCCTGCATGAGAACAGAGATGTGGCAATAGCTTCAAAATACACACAGCACTTCAGGTCAAATCCAGACCCTGCTAAGAACCGGGTGACTTCAGTAGTGTAGCAGGATCAACGAGTAACTAAAAAAACCCAGCCTTCCTTTATACAGATGATAAATGAGCTGAGAAAGAAATCAGAGAAACATCACCCTTCACAATAGCCACAAATAACATACCGTGGAGCAACTCTAACCAAACAAACCTGTATGACAAGAACGTTAAATCTTTGAAGAAAGAAATTGAAGAAGGTACCAGAAAATGGAAAGATCGCCCATGCTCTTGAATAAAAAGGATTAACAGTAAAAATAGCAATCTTATCAAAAGCAATCTACAGATTCAATGCAATCCCAGAAAAATTCTTCACAGACCTCAAAAGAACCATACTCAACTTCATATGGAAAAGCAAAAAGTCCAGGATAGCCAAAATCATCTTGTACAATAAAAGAACTTCTGGAGGCATCACAATCCCTGACTTCAAACTTTACTACAGAGCTACAGTACTGAAAACAGCCTGGTACTGGCATAAGAGCAGACAGGAGGACCAATGGAACCAAATAGAAGACTTGGATATCATACCCCTAAGAACACCTGATTTTTGACAAAGAAGCAAAACATATCAAATGGAAAAAAGAAAGGATATTTAACAAATGGTGGTGTTATAACTGGATATCAACATGTAGAAGAATGAAAATAGACCCATATCTATCACCACGCACAAAACTCAAGTCCAAATGGATCAAAGACCTCAGCATAAAGCCAGCTACACTTAACCTTATAGAAGAGGAAGTGGGAAGTACACTTGAATGCATTGACACTAGAGACCACTTCCTAAATAGAACCCCAGCAGCACAGACACTGAGAGAAACAATTAATAAATGGGACCTCCTGAAACTGAAAAGCTTCTGTAAAGCAAAGGACACCGTCAACAAGACAAACAACAGCCTACAGAATGGGAAAAGATCTTCACCAATCCCACATTGGACAGAGGGCTGATCTCTGAAATATACAAAGAACTCAAGAAATTGGTCATCAAAAGATCACATAATCCAATAAAAAAAATGGAGTCCAAACATAAACAGAGAACTCTCAACAGAGGAATCTAAAATGGCTGAAAGACACTTAAGGAAATGTTCAACATCCTTAGTCATCAGAGAAATGCAAATCAAAACAACGCTGAGATTCCATCTTACACCTGCAAGAATGGCCAAGATAAAAAACACTGATGACAACTTATGCTGGAGAGGTTGTGGGGGAAAAGGGAACACTCCTGCATTGCTGATGGAAATGCAAGCTGGTACAACCCCTTTGGATGTCAGTGTGGCGATTTCTCAGAAAATTAGGAGACAACTTTCCTCAAAACTCAGTAATACCACTTTTGGGTATATATACAAAGGATGCTCAATCGTGCCACAAGGACATGTGCTCAACTATGTTCATAGCAGCTTTGTTTGTCATAGCCAGAACCTGGAAAAAACCTAAATGCCCCTTTACTGAAAAATAGATAAGAAAAATGTGGTACATTTACACAATGGAGTACTACGCAGCAGAAGAAAAATGACATCTTAAAATTTGCGGACAAATGGATGGAGCTAGAAAACATCATATTTAGTGAGGTAACTTGTTTACAGAGGTTTCTATCCCGGTCCCACAACCATTCAGTCCCAAAGAAAAACACACAGAGGCCTACATTAATTATAAACTGGTTGGCTTCGTATTAACTCTTACATGTTAAATTAGCCCACAGTTCTTGTCTGTGTTAGCCACGTGGCTTGGTACCTTTTATCAGCGAGGATTTCTCATCTTGCTTCCTTTGTGACGACTGCAGACTCAGCCTTTCCTCTTCCTGGAAGTCACCTGTTCTCATTTCCCCACCTCTACTTCCTGCCTGGCTACTGGCCAATCAATGTTTTATTACAGCAATACAAGTGACAGGTCATTACAGGATAGAAGACATTGTCTCACAGCAGTCACCCAGACCCAGAAAGACAAATACAATATGTACTCACTCATAAGTGGCTTTTAGACTTAGGGGGAGGGAAGCCAGAAAAAATATATAGCTCAATGAAAACAATTTACAAAATAAAATTAAAAAATTAAATAAAAAAGAAATGGAGGGGCTGGAGAGATGGTTCAGTGGTAAAGAACACTGTGTGTTCTTCCAGAGGTCCTGAGTTCAATTCCCGGCAACCACATGGTGGCTCACAACCACTTGTAATGAGATCTGGTGCCCTCTTCTGGCCTGCAGACATATACACAGAACACTGTATATATAATAAATAAATAAATCTTAAAAGAAAGAGAAAGAAATGGGTAAAGCCAGATTGATTTACTCATTTTTTATTGATATTTAATGAGCTCTACATTTTTCTCTGTTCTCCTCCCTACCTCTCCCCTCCCCCTTTAATCCTCTCCCAAGGTCCCCATGCTCCCAATTTACTCAGGAGATCTTGTCTTTTTCTACTTTCTACTTCCCATGTAGATTAGATCTATGTAAGTCTCTTTTAGTGTCCTCATTGTTGTCTAAGTTCTCTGGGATTGTGGTTTGTAGGCTGGCTTTCTTTGTTTTATGTTTAAAAACCACCTATGAATGAGTACATGTGATAATTGTCTTTCTGTGTCTGAGTTACCTCACCCAAAATGATGTTTTCTAGCTCCATCCATTTTCCTGCAAAATTCAAGATGTTATTTATTTTTTTCTGCTGTGTAAATGTACCACATTTTTCTTATCCATTCTTTGATCTAGGGTCATTATTCTGGCTGCATATATGCCTTCTCACCATAAGAGGGCACCAGACCTCGTTACAGATGGTCATGAGCCACCATGTGGTTGCTGGGAATTGAACTCAGGACCTCTAAGAACTGTCAGTGCTCTTAACATCTGAGCCATTTCTCTAGACCCTCCTGTCTGTTCTTATGCCAATACTAGGCTGTTTTCAGTACTGTAGCTCTGTAGTAGAGTTTGAAGTCAGAGTTTGTGATGCCTCCAGAAGGTGTTTTTATTGCATACGATTGTTTTGGCTATCCTGGGTTTTTGCTTTTTCAAATGAAGTTGAGTACTGTTCTTTTGTGGTCTTTGAAGAATTTTGCTGGGATTTTGAGGGGCGACTTACTCCATATATATTTTTATTTATTACATATACAATATTCTGTCTGTATACCTACAGGCCAGAAGAGGGCAGATGGTTGTGAGCCACCATGTGGTTGCTGGGAATTGAACTCAGGACCTTTGGAAGAGCAGGCAATGCTCTTAACCGTTGAGCCATCTCTCCAGCCTGATTTACTCCTTTTTTAAAATTAAAAATTTTGGAATGCCTTTAATTCCAGCATTCCAGGTCAGCAAGAATACATAGTGAGACCCTGCCTAAAAACAATTTAAAAGGCAGGCAGTGGTGGTGCACGCCTTTAATCCCAGCACTCGGAAGACAGAAGCAGGTGGATCTCTGTGAATTCGAGGCCAGCCTGTTCTACAAGAGCTAGTTCCAGGACAGGCTCCAAAGATACATAGAGAAACCCTGTCTCAAAAAACAAAACACAACAAACAAAAACACAATAAAATTAAATATTTTATGGGCTCACCAGGTGGTGGTGGCACACACTTTTAATCCTAGCACTCAGGAGGCAGAGGCAGGCAGATCCCTTTGAATCTAAAGCCAGCTTGGTCTACAAAGGGATTTCCAGGACAAAGAAAACATGTCTCAAAAAACAAAACAAACAAGCTTGCTTGTCTGTGCGCCTTGTAAGTGCATTACCCACAGGGGCCAGAAGGGGCATCAGGTCCCCTGGAGCTGGAGTCACAGGTGGTTGTGACCTGGCATCTTCTCTAACCACACCTGTTTTGTTGAATTTTTTAAAGATTTATTTATTTATTTGTAAATATTTATTTATTATGTATACAATATTCTGTCTGTGTGTATGCCCTCAGGCCAGAAGAGGGCACCAAAGCTCATTACAGATGGTTGTGAGCCACCATGTGGTTGCTGGGAATTGAACTCAGAACCTCTGGAAGAGCAGGCAATGCCCTTAACCTCTGAGCCATCTCTTATTTTAAGTGTGTGTGGGAGGTGAGTGGAGTGCCCTGGAGATGTAGGAAGAAGGAAAGGGGCAGAGGGCGGGCAGGAGAGAGGTCTGTTCGGTGGTCAGATCATTGGCTGCTTACACAGAGGACCTGGGTGAGGCTATCCCGTCCCCTGCTGAGCCTGGCTGGTCACAGCAACCTGCGCTGTCCAGGCTCAGAGCTAGCTTCCATCCAGTGCACAAACTCAGGCCCCCAGAGGGAGGGTTTGTCACACAGCGGCAGGATGCAAGAGGTGTGAAGGCAGCCACTTGTCAGATGTGGCTTTTATGCCTCACGGCTTGCAGAGAGTGTTCTTTGAGACCTTCGGGAGGAAGTCTAGTCCTGGGTCTGTCTGTGTGCATTCTGGGGTCCCTCCGGAAGGGACAGTCCCATTTGTTTCGAGGCGGGGCCTCATGTAGCCCAGGTTGGTCTGGAACTCTCTGTTTAGACAACAATGACCTCCAACTCCTGAAGCTGGAGCCCCGTCTCCCAGGCGGACCGGCAGGCACCACCACACCTGACTTCATTCACTGACTCACGTGAGCTCAAGCACTTACTGAAAGTCCACTGTATACCAACCCTGTCCCCAGGCCATCACATGACCTATGCCCTTACACCCTCACAAGAGGACCAGCAACCCTCAGTCTCAACTCACAGGCTCTTCCCGCAATCCCTCCCTAACGAACGCCTCGGTCTCTTAGTTTTCACCTACTCTTAATATTTTTGCATTTATTTATTTATTATTTATTTATTTAATATTTCTGTCTCTTCCCCGCCACCGCCTCCCATTTCCCTCCCCCTCCCCCAATCAAGTCCCCCTCCCTCGTCAGCCCAAAGAGCAATGTCCAAGGACCACCCACCTCCATCCAGGTCTAGTAAGGTGAGTATCCAAACTGCCTAGGCTCCCACAAAGCCAGTACGTGCAGTAGGATCAAAAAACCATTGCCATTGTTCTTGAGTTCTCAGTAGTCCTCATTGTACGGTCATATTTTTGCATTCTTTTTTTTTTGGGGGGGGGGGTTTGAGACAGGGTTTCTCTGTGGTTTTGGAGCCTGTCCCGGAACTAGCTCTGTAGACCAGGCTGGTCTCGAACTCACAGAGATCCGCCTGCCTCTGCCTCCCGAGTGCTGGGATTAAAGGTGTGCGCCACCAACGCCCGGCTGCATTCTTTATTCTACCAGAAGGTCCTTTCATTTTGGACTGAGAAACTCCTACTCATCCGTCAATGCCCTAGCTCCCATGGCCTCCTCTGAATTAGCCTGCCCTGATTTCTGTCTACATCCCTTCACTATGAGACATTCGGGGGGAATACAAGCTGGTAAGAGCCTGTAGTGGCAGAGAGGGGCTCTCATTCCAGACTTTAGGATTTGGGGTCTTCTCACTATGGTATGGGGGTGGGGACTAGGTAGGAAGCCCACACCCCTCGCTGCCTCAGTTTCCCGTAACTCCAGAGGGAGCGGGGGGGGGGCCCTCCCGCCCTCCCGCCCGGCGGGGATGCTGGGTGGCTCCGTCGGGAGGGGGTCCCCGGCGGCCGAGGGGGGCTCAGGAAGTGGCGGCTACAGGAATTCGGCGCTTCCACGCCTTATAAGGACATTTGCTCCGCCAGCCAATGGGCGGCGGGGGCGGCGTCAGCCCTGTCCCGGACCGTCTGCCCGCAGCCGGTCCCTAGGTCCGCCCGTCCCGCGCCGGGTCCGTCGGTCCCGCCATGAGCTCCACGCAGTTCAACAAGGGCCCGTCCTACGGGCTCTCGGCCGAGGTCAGGAACCGGGTGAGTGGGCGCGGACGCAGCCCGCCTCGGGCCGCAGCCTGGAGCGCACCGACGCGAGCGGGGTGGCTTTGCTCCGACCCCCGAGGGCAGGGGGCGCTCGGGTAAACCGGGGGGCTGCGGGGTCTGGGAGGGGCACCCCACTTCTCTGCACGCGGGGTGTTCCTGCAGCCCCGCCCCTGGTCATCCCGCAACCTCGCCCCGGGGGTCTCCCGCGTCCCGAGAGAAATGGAAGGATGTAAGCAAGACCCCGGAGAGGGCGAGCGGGCGGGAGTCTGGGAGGAGCGACCCCCACGACCCCCGCGACCCCGGCTTCAGCACCTGCCAACACTTACCTCTCCCCCCCCGCCCCCCTTCGAGCCTTTTAAGTTGGGGATGGGAAGGGGGCGGGACCGGGGCCTTCTTAACAGGGTGTGGCTCCCTCTCCCCTCCTGGGGCTCCCGGCGCACACCTGGGAGAGGGCTCACAGGGTGGGGTGTCTCGGGCACAGCGGGACATCGAAGTCACCAGTTCGAGGGGACACACAGCTAGGGGTCCCGATGTGATGAATGGGGGGACGGACGGGACGCTGAGCGCGCCTTCCGGGTAGAACCGCTCCCACACACACCCGCCTGGCACCTGAGAAGGCGGGTTTCACAGTCTGCAAAGCCGGGCCACCCGCCTGGGCACGCTGAAGCCACCAGCCCGGCGCGCCTGCCACCGGGGCAAGCCATCTCAGTTCCTACCCCGGGCTGCGGGTCCCAGGGCCCTGACAGATTCCTGCGGGGAGCAGGGAGCTGGACACCTCCCTGGGACAGAGGAAGTGAGACAGAGAGAGATTGAGGATGGAAGTTTGGAGCCGGGTGGGGCGAGGGGGACAGGGGACCCGCTATGTAGGACTGAGGTCGGAGATCCCTTCCATCTCTGGCAGACTGGAGCTGGGACAAGGAATGGCCCCAACCAGCCTGCTGGGTCACAAAGGGTCGCATCTTTCACTGGGAGGGGAGCCCCAGAGACCATTGTGCCTGGCCCATGTGTCTCAGTTTACCCCCCTGACCGCCCTCGGATCCCGCAGGGCTTTGTTCAGTCCGGCTGAGGGTCCTGGCCACTCGGGAACAGCTGGTCCTGATTTAGACCGGGAGGCCACTGCATTCCTGGTAGTTTGTGGCCGGCGGGCTGGAATGTGCTGCCGGGGAGGGAGGTGGCCACAGCGCTTGGGACTGGGACTCTGCCCCCTTCCTTGGTTCTCAGAGCCTCTAGGGACGTGGCCCAGCTGGACCTGGCATGCCTGGCATCCAGGCCCAGCCCCTGCTCATTCCTGCAGGACTGGGCCACTCCTGCAGGTGGGATCAGCTGCTCCTCGCCCCTGCCCCCCCCCCTGCCTTTTTTTTCCCCTGTGAGCGGCTAATCCCACTTCAAAGAGTTTATAAAGGCAATGGGGAAGGGGAGCCCTGTGGGTGGTGGCGCATGCCTTTAATCCCAGCATTTGAGAGGCAGAGGCAGGGGGATCTCTGTGAGTTTGAGGTGGCACATGCCTTTAATCCCAGCGCTCTGGAAGCAGAAGCAGGCAGGTCTCTGAGTTTGAGGCCAGCCTAGTATACAAAGCGAGTTCTAGGACAACCTGGGCTACACAGAGAAAATCGCATCTCAACAAAACAAACAAAAAATAAAAAATGGAGAACTGAGACCCTGGGAGCCTAGAACCTGCTGTGGTCCTCCACGTGGCAGGAGCCAGGCCCGCAGGCAGTTCTCTAGGGTCCTTCTAGTGCACTGGAAACCTATTCCTCCCGTGAGGTGGGCAGGCAGGCTCCTGGCTGGACCCCTGCCTGTCCAGGCCTGGGATGCTCAGGGGCAGGCAGGTGTGAGCCTGGGGGAAGTGGGTGTGTCTGGGGGAAATCTCAGGGTTTTTGTTTTTTCAACCCAGTCATGCGGAGACAGTCTTCCTGGGGTTGCCTACTGACTGGAATATTGCTCAGCCATGAAAAATAACAGGCCACTATGATGTCAGTGGAGAACCTTCTGGTCGCTGTCCTCAAGTCACAGGACAAAGCCCCGGGCAGATAGGAAGTGCTCAGAGTAGATGAAGTCAGCAGCGGAAGCAGGGATCTGGCTGCTGGTGTAGCTTTGTGGGTAGAGTGCTGGCTTAGGTTTTATCCCAAGCACTTCCCAGTTGCACACAAGTGTCATCCCAGGTCTGGGGAGGTGGAGGCAGGAGGATTGGTTCAGGGTCATCTAAGTCCAGCCTGGGCTACGTGAGATCCTCTGTCCCTTCTTCTACTGTCTGAGAGTTTTGCAGAGTGTGTCCATGCCCCAGCTAATCTCTGTGCTCCTTGCTTCTCAGCTCCTGTCCAAATATGACCCCCAGAAGGAAGCAGAGCTCCGCAGCTGGATTGAAGGACTCACGGGCCTCTCCATTGGCCCCGACTTCCAGAAGGGCCTGAAAGACGGGGTTATCTTGTGCACGTGAGTGCACACATCTGTACAGACATCAGCGCCCCCTGCTGCACGGCTTGTGCATTTCTAGTTGTTTTTTTTTCTTTTTCTTGTCTTATCGCATAGTCTCTCTTTTGGTTTTTTTATTCTCTTGGCTTATTTCTTGTCTTTATTTATTTGTTTGTTTATTGTTTTTGTTTTGGGGGACAGGGTTTCTTGGTAGTTTTGGAGTCTGTCCTGGAACTCACTCTGTAGTCCAGGCTGGACTTGAGCTCCGCCTGCATCTGCCTCTTAAGTGCTGGGATTAAAGGTGTGCGCCACCACCGCCCAGCTTTTGATCTGATTTTATTTTATTTTATTTTGGGTTTGCTTCACTTTTACTTCTGAGTTTGTGTGTGTGTGTGAGTGCGCGCGCGTGGGTGTACACACGTGGTGAGAGTGACTGGGCCTGTGTACCCCTGTGCTTATATGATGTACATGAGTGCACTTACCTCAGAGTCCAGGAGAGGGCGCTTTGATCCCTGGAGCTGGCTATGAGTCACCTGACATGGGTGCTGGGAACTGAACCTAGGGCCTGGAACAGTGGCAATCACCCTGACCTCTGAGCCCTCTGTCTGGCCCCTTGTCTTTTTCTGCAGTATTGTAGTCTCCAAATGTATTTCTCTGTCCCTGTCTGTTGTTTCCTTGTACTATTGCGTTCCCTACAAACTTCCCGCTGTGAGCAGTCCTACCCTAGGCCTTCTCTTTCCCCTTCAGCGGATAACGCTTCTGGAAGTTTCTTCATCTTGCATACATCTTGCATACATCTGTCGTTCGTATATTCCACAGTTGTACATGTGAAAAGAAACTATAGTCAAAATTCTTAGATTCCCCCCAAACCCCATGGTTCAAGATTATATTCCTAGCGTCCATTGTTGGCGGCTAAGGGAAACTGAGGCTGGGAAAGTGTGAGTGTGCTGAGGTCAGAATGCCAATGGGGGATCCTGGGTCATTTCTTCCCAGACTCATGAACAACCTCCAGCCAGGCTCCGTCCCCAAGATCAACCGCTCTATGCAGAACTGGCACCAGGTGAGGAGCTGGCAAGTAGACAGTGGGATACCCAGCCCTGCCCACGTGTACCGCAGGGCTCACCGCCCTTCCCTGCCTCCTCCCAGCTAGAAAACCTTTCCAACTTCATCAAGGCCATGGTTGGCTATGGCATGAATCCTGTGGACCTGTTTGAGGCCAATGACCTGTTTGAGAGCGGGAACATGACGCAGGTGCAAGTGTCTCTGCTTGCGCTGGCAGGAAAGGTAAGGTCCAGAGAGGGTTGGTGGGCAGCCCGAATCACACAGCAAAGTGAACCAGACAAACACAGGCCAGTCCTCCTAAGAGTCACTGTCTGATGTGGGAGGTGGGGAGGAGAGAGAAATCGGAAAGATTGGTATAGCAGTGGTTAGGTTGGGGGAACAGCACATGAAGAGATGTGGGCGTGTGAGAGCAAGGAGGAGTCCCTGTGTGGGGCTCGGACAGACAGCTCAGAAGGGTGGGGTCAGCCGCGTGTGGGGATAGTGTTGGAAGTATTTCTGGGGCGTTATATCCACTGACCTGGATTGAGGGTCCCCGGCTCCCTTCACCCCCACCCAGGCCAAGACCAAGGGGCTGCAGAGTGGTGTGGACATCGGGGTCAAATACTCGGAGAAACAGGAGAGGAACTTTGATGATGCCACCATGAAGGCCGGCCAGTGTGTCATTGGGCTGCAGGTAGGCACCACCTCAGATGGGTCTAGGCCAAAGGTCAACTTGTGGGTCACGACCCTTGTGGGCCTGAAAGAGCCCTTCACAGGGATGGCATATGAGATATTCACATTATGATTCCTAACAGTAGCAAAACCACAGTTATGAAGTAGCAACAAAAATAATTTTGTGATGGGCTTGGTCCCCACGACATGAAGAACCGTACTGAGGGTTGCAGCCTCAGGAAGGCTGAGAAGGCTGGCGTCCACACCCTCACCCCCACATTTCCCCTGCAGATGGGCACCAACAAATGTGCCAGCCAGTCTGGCATGACGGCCTATGGTACCCGGCGACACCTCTATGACCCCAAGAACCACATCCTGCCTCCCATGGATCATTGCACCATCAGCCTCCAGATGGGCACCAATAAGTGTGCCAGTCAGGTAGGTTTGTCCCCTGCCTCGGGGTAGCCTCTACTCTGTGTCTTTCTCCCTGTGTATGCTTTCATGTTGTTGGAGGCCGGTCGTTTGTTCCTGACTGCTCAGACCAAAAATAAACACCTAAACTAACCCATCTCTATTAATCTGTGTATCACCATGTGGCTGTGACTTACTGGCAAAGTTTTGGCTCTATAGCTTCTTTTTGACTCCGCCTTCTTTCTCCCAGCATTCAGTTTAGTTTTCCCTGCCTAGCTAAGTTCTGTCTTGCTATAGACCAAATTAGTTTCTTTATTCATTAACCAATAAAAGCAACACATAGACAGAAGGACCTCCCACATCACTTTTGGTCATGACAACCCTACTCTGTGCCTCAGTTTCCCCCAAGTGTCCACCCCCATCTAAGCTGTTGCCTGTGTCCCTGAGGTTTTGGGGAAGTCTCTGTTCCATGTGGGGGGGACAAGGAGAAAGTGGGGTGCTGGTGCTTACAGGTGGTCAAAAGTCTGATTTAGGGCTGGAGAGATGGCTCAGAGGTTAAGGATGCTGACTGTTCTTCCAGAGGTCCTGAGTTCAATTCCCAGCAACCACATGGTGGCTCACAACCATCTACAATGAGATCTGGTGCCCTCTTGTGGCCTGCAGCCTTACATAATAAATAAAATCTTTAAAAAAAAAAAAGAAAAAGAAAAAATTCTGATTTATTTTATTTTTGTGCAGAGGGTTGGGTTTGAGATAGGGCCTGACTATGTAGGCCCATAGTCTTGAGCTCTCAGCAATCCTCCTGTCTCAGCCTTTTTTTTGCCAGGGTTTCAGGGGCCAGAGTAAGGCTCAGTGTGCATAACATTCTGCTAGCATGCGTGAGACTTTGGCTTCTGTCCCCAACATGGCACAAAGGGTCACACTCGCCTGTTGTCACAGGACTCAGAAAGTGGAGGCAGAAGGGTCAGGAGTTCAAGGTCATCTTTGGCTACATAGTGAGTTTGGGGCCAGCCTAGTCTACAGAGCTAGTTCCAGAACAGTCAGGACTGCTACACAGAGAAACCCTGTCTCAAAAAAACAATAAATAAATAAATAAATAATAAAAATGAAAGGTTTTAGCTAAGCTTTGGGGATCTTGTAGGGAACTGGTGGTATACTGAGGGAATTAGGGGCTCCCCTTTCTGAGCTCCTCTCTCCTATCTCCAGGTGGGCATGACGGCTCCAGGGACCCGGAGGCACATCTATGACACCAAGCTGGGCACCGACAAGTGTGACAACTCCTCCATGTCTCTGCAGATGGGGTACACGCAGGGCGCCAACCAGAGCGGCCAGGTCTTTGGGCTGGGGCGGCAGATATATGACCCCAAGTATTGCCCACAGGGCCCAGCGGCTGATGGGGCACCCGTCGGGGGTGACGGCCATGGTGAGGGCCCTGAGTACCTGGCATACTGCCAGGAGGAGGCGGGCTACTGAACCCAAGGGTGCTGGCTCCCCACGTCAGCACCCCTGTGTGGGGTTTTCTTTGTTTTATGTGTTTTCATTGTGTTGTTTTGTTTTTTGAAACTGGGCCTCACTTTGTGGCCCTCTCTGGCCTGGAACTCACTGCAATCCTCCTGCCTCAGCTTCCTGAGGGCTGGGAGGAGAGGTCTGCATTAGCTGTGCCCTTCTCACCTGTCATGCCTTGCTTCCTTCCCAGGACTGACCCACCCACCCACCCAGTTAGCAACATGGGGGCACTTGATAGAGTAGCCAGCTATAGATCTTCTCAGAAGGCTCTGGAAGAGTTTCGGGTTTCTTCATCTCTTCAGTTTGTGGTGTGTGATCCCATGGAAATTGCAGGCAGTTTCAATGAAAGGAAATAAGGGGTTTTGTGTTTTGTTTGTTCCCCCTAAAGGTATGGGGGTGCACCTGGGCCCTAAATACTGCAGGCATTCTGAGGGACTGCATTTGCCCAGGTTCGTCTGGGTTTCCACCTCCCCGCTCCCGCTCCTCCTGCCCTGGGCTGATTATCTGTGCTGGACTCCACCCTGGCGTCCAGAGTGCTGCACCCGACCCACAGGGGCCTCTCTGCTTCCAGATAATGTGAAATACCTTGTGTGGACCAAAACCAATAAAAACCTCCATTTCTAAGAGTAAAGGGTATTCCTGAAGTTGGTGATGACCGAGGGGGGCGGTTTAGAAGCAGGGGCCGGCCATGCACAAAAGTTAGGGGTAAGGAGGAGAAACTGAGACTCAGGTGAATAAATGATTTAAGGTTAGGGCCAAGGTGGAAGAAGAGGCTGTGCCCTTCACCAGCTCCCTTTGAACTCATATACCTCCTCAAAACCACGGCTCTAAAGCCAGGCTAGTGGCTGGGAGCTGCATTGAGGTGAGAGGCACTTGCAGCCCTTGGTTGGCCCCACAGGATGGAAGGCAAGAACAGACTCCAGGAAGTTGTCCTTTGGCCTCCACAGATGTGCCAGGCACGCATACGTCCTACCCCAATAAACAAATTAAAAATAAAGGTCGCCAGCACAGAGGAAACCTCTTCCTCTGAGATCAAGGCCAGCCTGGTCTATAGTGATTTCCAGGCCTGTCAGGGCTACCAAGCAATGAGCCAGTCTCAAATAAATATTTAAGAAAGAGTTCTTGGGAGCTGGAGAGATGGCTCAGAGGTTAAGGGCACTGGCTGCTCTACCAGAGGTCCTGAGTTCAATTCCCAGTAACCACATCATGGCTCACAACCATCTGTAATGAGATCCAGCACCCTCTTCTGGCCCATAGGGATACACACAGACAGAACACTGTATCCATAATTTAAAAAAAAAAATGTAGGAAAGAGTCCTTGGGGAGAGGAGACAGGATTCCCCTGTAGGAGCCAGCGGCCTTTTTGAGGTCTGAACTCTTGGGGGTCCTCTACGTGTTTGCGTCCCTGTGAAACCAACGTGACGCAGGCAGAAGCCTACGGTCTCTTTAAGAAACCCGGCTCCGCGCACCCGGGCCGAAGTCCCGCCTCCTTCATTGGCAAAGGCGTGCGAGTGGCAAATGCACTGTCCAATAGTAGCGCCTGGGGGCGGGGCTGCTGCAGCCCGGGGCGCCAGGTTGTGAAGGGCGTCGCCCACAGTTGAGGTGGGGGCTCCTCTTAAAGGGGCCGCGCACCCTTGCCGCTGCCGAGAAGAGTTTGGGGGCCTCAGAACGGTGAGAAGAACCCCAAGAGGGTGGAAGGTGGGGGTCTGGCGAATTGGGTGTTGTGGGGTTAGGGTGGGCGGAGCCACGTTCCCTGAAACCTCGCCCTTTCTTCCCCTTCCCGCGAGTGTGGGTGTGGGAAAACCGATCGCTTTCTCACAGCGGGCATCTGGTCACCTAGAGGGACCTTGGCCTGCAGCGCCCCGCTTTCCAAATGATTCCGGTCCTCCCAGATTCCCAGATCCCCAGTGGAAGCCGCCAGTTCCTACGTAGATGTTTAAACATTTGTCACCGCCTTCTCTGTCAGCCTCAGTTTCCCTGTCTGAATCATGAAGTAGGTCAGGTCGTCTGCTCCAACCTTTTGACACTTGGGGGCCCGGCCCTCGCTCATCTCCGGTTTCCTTGGGAGCGTGACTCTGCCCCTTTTTGAGCCTCAGTTTCCATTTCTGTAACATGGAGGGCCAGGTGGACGTGAGCCACTCGGTCTGCACTGGAGACAGAGGCTGCGGGTCTCACCGAGGGTCGCTGGGGGCCGTGGGAACCGAGACTCCGGTCCTGAATGAGGCTGAGGGTGGAGGTCAGAATCGGAGGTCTTAAGTCCAAGCTCCGCCCCCTAAGAACGCGAACAGGGTCTTCCAGACCCCAGCCTTCATCCTGTCCAGAGCGATAGCGCTTCCAGCCAATGAGCTACGAGGAAGGCTGCGGGCCGCGCTCCCATTGGTCATCCCTGGATGTTTGCGGGGCTCTCTTAACGGGAGATTCCTGCAGCTCAGTGCGAAGGGCAGATGACTGGTGGATTGAAGGATGAAGACTAGAGACCGTCAGGCATTGCCTTGAGCCACACAGCTCCCCCTTAGCCTGTTTTGCGCTCCTTTCTGCTCTGTTCTTCGTCCAGAGTCGTCATGGCCTTCTGCACACAGCTGATGCTCCTCCTGTGGAAAAATTACACGTATCGAAGGAGACAACCGGTAAGGCCGAGATGTGCAGGTGCGGGGCAATGGCAGCTGTCTGTTCATCACGGTCCCACAGAATCTCTACACATTTCCACCCCAGATCCAGCTACTGGTGGAGCTACTGTGGCCTCTCTTCCTCTTCTTCATCCTGGTGGCCGTCCGCCACTCCCACCCCCCACTGGAGCACCACGAATGTAAGACCCACTGTGTGTGCCGGGCGGTGGTGGCGCACACCTTTAATCCCAGCACTCGGGAGGCAGAGGCAGGCGGAGCTCTGTGAGTTCGAGCCCAGCCTAGGGGACACAGAGAAACCCTGTCGAGAAAAAAGGAAGAAAGAAAGAGGGCTGGAGAGATGCTCAGAGGTTAAGAGACTGCTGTTCTGGAGGTCCTGAGTTCAATTCCCAGCAACTACATGATGGCTCACACCCATCTATAATGAGATCTGGTGCCCAGAACACTATATACATAATAAATAAATTTTAAAAAAAGAAAGGAGGGAAGGAAGGAAGGCAGAAAGAAAGACAGAAAGAAAGACAGAAAGAATAAAGAGGCCCACTGTTTGTCATGGGAGGACAGACCTCTCCTGCCAAGCCTCGAGCTGGGGTTGAACTGGGTGGTCCTCTACGAGGGAGGGTGACTCCAAGCTGGTGCCTCTTCCCCCAGGCCACTTTCCAAACAAGCCGCTACCATCTGCGGGCACCCTGCCCTGGCTGCAGGGCCTTATCTGCAACGTGAACAACTCCTGTTTCCAGCAGCCAACGCCTGGCGAGAAGCCGGGGGTCCTGAGCAACTTTAAGGATTCCCTGTGGGTAAAGTGGGCGGGCGGGGGCTGGCTCATGAGTGGGGTTCAGACTCGAGCCCCAGCTCCCGTCCCCTGTCTGCCCCCAGGGTCTCAAGGCTCCTTACCGATGCTCATGCAGTGCTGGGGGGCCGCAGCATTCGGGAGATGCTGGCTGCCCTGGGGAAACTGATGCCCCTGCTCAGAGCCATGGGAGGTGGAGGTAGAGGAAGATGAAGATGGAGGATGGGGTAGGGGGTAGGGGAGGGAGCACCGCAAGCTGAGCTTGCCTAACATTGGCACCCTTCCCCTCAGCCTGGCCACCAGAGAGTAACCTACCAAACAAGCAAGCATTAGTGAACGCTGAGCTCAAAAAGATCCTGCAAGGGGTGAGGAGGGGTTGGCATGGTGAGGGACTCCTGTAATGAGCCCCTTCCACCCTCCCGCACCTCATTTGTAAAAGGGGTGTTAATGGGGAAGCTGAGACTGGGGCTCAGTGGGGGGAGTGGAGCGCTCACCCGCCCAGCACTAAAGAAGCCATGAATACCATCCCAACTCCTCTGGCATCTCAGCACTCAGGAGGTGGATGCCGGAGGATCAGGAGGCCTGAGGACCAATCAGCTGTCCACCCAGGTCTCCGCCACTTTGCTCTCTTGCCTACAGGCGTCCCTGGGACCTGTGCTGGGTGAAACCCGGGATTCCATGAGGGAGTTCTTGAATGCCACCGGGGAGCTTATGCAGGAGGTGAGAGGCCCCAGCCAGTCTCCACCCTGGCCAGGAAGCCTAAAGGGGCACCTGACTGGGTCCCTGCCCTGCTTCAGACTCCAAGGTGGGAAAAGCTGTGTGTGGTGATACATTGCAGTCGCCTCTGCACTCCAGAGACTGGGCGGGGCAACTGTGAGCTTGAGGCTAGCCTGGGCTACAGAGTAACAAACGAATAGACAGAAGGGCAGCAATATTGTTTGAGTGCTTGTAACTCTTGGTAGAGCATTTGCCCAGCGTGCACGGAATCCTGGATTCTACCCCTAGCGCCCCATAATGCTCCTGTCATTCCAGCACTCAGGACACAGAGGATAAATGGCATGAGGCTTGCCAGCTACATGAGACTATGTTTCAATAAAATAAAATAAATAAACAAAAAGGGGGGTTGGGACATTCTGCAGGAGATGTCCAGCACCACCTGGTGACCTTTCTCTAGCTCCTGGTGCTGCCCAGCCTGCTGGAACTCCGAGCTTTGCTGCAGAGGCCCCGAGGGTCAGCTGGTTCGCTGGAGCTGGTTTCAGAGGTCTTCTGCAGTACCAAGGGGCCCAGCAGCCCAGGGGGCCTCTCCCTCAATTGGTATGACGCCAGCCAGCTCAACGAGTTCATGGGTCCAGAGCTGGCCTCTGCCCAGCCTGACATCAGCCTCAGTGAGTCACTACAGCGGAGTTGGGTTCTGCATGGGCCGGATGGAGGGTAGAGGGATGCAGTGGGACCTCATGTTACCCCCCCCCCAATACCAGGCCCTGCCTGCTCCAAGTTCGTGGGGACTCTGGATGACCATCCTGTGTCGCGGCTGCTCTGGAGGCGCCTGAAGCCATTGATCCTCGGGAAAATCCTCTTTGCCCCTGACACAAACTTTACCCGTAAGCTTATGACCCAGGTGAGACATAGGAGCCACTGGGGGACAGCGGATCTACACAGTACCTGTAGTCAGGTGGCCAGTAACAGTGAATAAGTCTTAGATGTAGCGCTGGGGGCGTGGTCACGGTGGAGCCCCATCTAGAATTCCCCAGTGAGGGGTCTGGGGCTGTGGTCCGGGTGGAGCCCCGCCTAGAATCCCCAGTGAGGGGTCTGGGGTGTGGTCCAGGTGGAGCCCCCTAGAATCCCCAGTGAGGGGCTGGGTCGTGGTCAGGGTGGAGCCCCGCCTAGAATCCCCAGTGAGGGGACTGGGGCGTGGTCATGGTGGAGCCCCGCCTAGAATCACCCAGTGAGGGGCTGGG
>NC_022027.1:3775746-3797894 GCF_000317375.1 Microtus ochrogaster | reverse complement strand
GACTGGGGCGTGGTCATGGTGGAGCCCCGCCTAGAATCACCCAGTGAGGGGCTGGGGGCATGGTCAGGGTGGAGCCCCGCCTAGAATCCCCAGTGGGGAGGGGGGGCTGGAGATGTGGTTGGGTAGAACTCCCAGCCTAGGATTTCTCAGTTAGGAGCTCTGGGGGAGGAGAGGGCTCAGTGGTGAGGAGGGGATCTCCTGGTATACATCCCAGGAACACAAAATACAAATAAAAAAATTTAAAAGTAGAACACAAGCTAAAGCGGTGGCTCTTTAGAACCTGACCGTATAGGTTTATTATCCCAGCACTCAGAAGGAAACTGAGGCAGGAACATGTGGAGTCCAGCCTAAGCTATATTGGGAGACACTGTCTGAGAAATAAGAAAAGCCCTATGTCAGTGGTGCACACCCTTAATCCCAGCACTTGGGAGGCAGAGGGAGGCGGATCTCTGTGAGGGATGCACAGTGAGACTCGGTGATAATGAGGAGGAGGAGGAGGATGGAGGTCCAGAGGTGGAGGGCCAGAGCATGACCAGGGTCAGACCAGGTATGTGGAAGGCAGCCTCGAGCTGATCTCAGATGCCCACTTGCAGGTGAACCAGACCTTCGAGGAGCTGGCTCTGTTGAGGGACCTACAAGAGGTCTGGGAGGTGTTAGGACCCCAGATCTTCAACTTCATGAATGACAGTTCAAACATGGCCATGCTTCAGGTGGGCTGGGCTGGAGGCAGCCACTTCGGGAGGCTAGGGTCTGCAGACAGGAAGGGGTGGACAGAGGCCCCTCCTCGCCTGTCATTCCCCCTTCCCCAGAGGCTGCTGGAAGTGGTGTACTCAGGACCAGGGCAGGAGCAGCAGACACCCAGAGGCCAGAAGCAGTTGGCGACTGTCAGAGATTTTCTGGACCCTAGGAGGGGTGGCTACAGCTGGCGGGAAGCCCACACGGACATAGGGCACCTGGCAGGAATACTGGGCCAAATCATAGAGGTGAGGGGTTGTCATAGATAGTGGAGTAGGGGCCGGGCGGTGGTGGTGCACGCCTTTAATTCCAGCACTCGGGAGGCAGAGGCAGGCGGATCTCTGTGAGTTCTAGACCAGCCTGGTCTACAAGAGCTAGTGCCAGGACAGGCTCCAAAGCTACAGAGAAACCCTGTCTCGAAAAACCAAAAAAAAAAAAAAAAAAAAAAAAAAGGCAGTGGAGTGACCTGAAAGAGCTTTCCCTGGTGACCTGAAAGGGTTCAGCGGCAGATCCTGTCCTGAAGGCTGGAGCAAAGAGGCATCTGGGCTCCATTTACGTCTGAAGAGGGAGCCCACTGGTGGTGGTGTACGGTCATCTAGGGGCATGAGGGGGAAGGAACTGGGGACTGAGGGGTCAGCCACACCCCAGAGTCTGGAATTCATGTCCTCCCCCCCCCCACCCCAGTGTGTGTCCCTAGACAAGCTGGAGGCTGTGCCCTCAGAAACAGCTCTTGTGTCCCGTGCCCTGGAGCTGCTGGGTGAGCGCCGCCTCTGGGCAGGCATCGTCTTCCTGAGTCCTAAGGACCCCCTGGGCCCATCTGAGCTGTCACCTCCAGCCTTGGGTCCTGGCCACCTGCGATTCAAGATCAGAATGGATATCGACGATGTCACAAGGACCAATAAGATCAGGGACAAGTGAGGGGGAGAACCTTGGGGGGGGGGTAGGGTGTGGTGGGGAGGGTAGGGTGTGGTGGGCGGGGCCAAGACCATGTCTAGTGGAGGTGAGAGATGGAACTAGGTGTGGCCAAGGGTCTGGGATAAGACCCTGGGTCGGGGGAGCCGCGCTGTGGAGCCAAGGGCAATGGGGGCTAGCCTACTACAAACAGCTGCCAGCCAGGTGGAGCATGGGACTTCCCAAGTATGGAGCTAGGGAGCTAGCTCAGAGCGTAACTGAACCTGGGAAAGGAAGGGTTCGGAGGGAGCCCTGCCCATTTCTTTACTTCCGTGTAGCTTATTCCCTGAATCTGATGTCTCCTAGGTTTTGGGACCCCGGGCCATCGGCAGACCCTCTCATGGACCTTCGATATGTGTGGGGTGGCTTCGTGTACCTGCAGGACATGCTGGAGCAGGCAGCCGTGCGTGTTCTGAGTGGAGGGAACTCGCGCACAGGCCTCTATCTGCAGCAGATGCCTCACCCCTGCTATGTGGATGACGTGTAAGAGCTCCCTCGCGTCCCGCCTGAGCTCTGTGGTTTGGAGGGACCCTGCATGGGACCCTCCAGGGTTCCAATGTCTCCCCATAAAGAAACAAAGGAATCTGTGCTGGGAGCTGACACCCTCTGGCTAGATCAGCCCTCTGAGGATGCTGCTAAGCCGGCAGACCCCAGGATGATACTGTGCACACGCGTGTTGCGCCCACTATCCCACCGTTTTATAGGTTCCTGCGCGTGCTGAGCCGGTCTCTGCCGTTGTTTCTGACTCTGGCCTGGATCTATTCGGTGGCGCTCACCGTGAAGGCAGTGGTACGTGAGAAAGAGACACGGCTGCGAGAAACCATGCGCGCCATGGGGCTGAGCCGCGCGGTGCTCTGGCTTGGCTGGTTCCTCAGCTGCCTGGGACCCTTCCTGGTCAGCGCCGCGTTGCTGGTGTTGGTGCTCAAGGTGAGGGATCCTCCATCTCCCCCCCCCCCCCACACACACACAACACGCACTCGTGGAGTGAAGCTCGGGTGCGCATCCCGGCATCCATCTCGGCATGGAATCCTGAAAGTCTTGTGCTTTTTCCCAGCTAGGGGACATCCTTCCTTACAGCCACCCGGTTGTCGTCTTCTTCTTCTTGGCGGCCTTCGCGGTGGCCACCGTGGCTCAGAGTTTTCTGCTCAGCGCCTTCTTCTCCAGGGCCAACCTGGCAGCTGCCTGTGGGGGCCTCGCCTACTTCTCCCTCTACCTGCCCTACGTGTTGTGTGTCGCCTGGCGCGAGCGCCTGCCCCTGGGCGGCCTTGTAGCTGCGGTGAGAGATGTTCTGGCCTGCGAGGGGACAGACACCCGCAGAGTGTGGCCAGCTCTCTGACCCACCCCTTCTCCCCCCAGAGCCTGCTGTCTCCCGTGGCCTTCGGCTTTGGATGTGAAAGCCTAGCGCTGCTGGAGGAGCAGGGGGATGGGGCTCAGTGGCACAATTTGAGCAGGAGCCCCGCGGAGGATGTCTTCAGTCTGGCGCAGGTGTCCGCCTTCCTGTTGCTGGACGCCGCCATCTACGGCCTCGTCCTCTGGTACCTGGAGGCCGTGTACCCAGGTGGGGACCGCGCCTGCTCACAGGAGGCCGAGTGTCTTAGGGCTGTCGTTGGGTTATTGGGCTCCTAGAGGCGTCTTGAAGTACAGAGACTTTGCCTCCTGCTGTTTGGTGTCTGGGTTAGTACTGCCCAGGATGAGTGGAGCTTTCTGCTACTCCCTGTTACTGTCCCGCCCACAAGACACCACATTTTAGGGCGTGTCTCAGGGATATTGAGTTCCTGGAGGTTCATTTCCTAACTGATGCTGCCTCTGAGGGGCAGGGTCTGAGGCAAGGAAGTGGGCGGGGCTTCCTGGCCACTCTCTCCCTTGACGTCGTGATTCTAAGTGTGTGGCCTGGAAGTCCTCACATCTCATGAGTGTGACTAGTGTAACCGCGTGTCCCTTTCCACCAGGCCAGTATGGGATACCTGAACCATGGAATTTCCCCTTTCGGAGGAGCTACTGGTGTGGGCCTGGACCTCCCCAGGGTTCTGTCTTGGCCCCAGACCCACAAGATGCCAAAGGTGAGGCCCTATGACGATTAATGACCTTTCGCTGATTTTGACTCTCCCCTAGAGAAAGCAGTCCTGCAACTCAATCCCCTGGACACCCCAGGTCCCCAGGCCCTGGCTATGTCCCCTAGGAACCTCCCCTAGAGCCTCGTGCATGCTAAGCAAACATTCTACCACGGAATGACTTCTCAGCCCCTTTGCTGGGATGTAGACAGGGGCTGTATCCCCAGCCATGTCCCCTGTTCCTCCCTGGGGGGCTTCTGAGCCCACACTCTCGACCCTATTACAATTTGTTTTGAGACAGATTTTGCAAGCTGCCCAGGCTGACCTTAAAGCTCCGAGCATCCTTCCTCAGTCTCCTAAGTAGCTGAGCTGATGCCAGCACTGTGCCCATCCCCCAGAACTCCCTGAGGGACCCTGAGGGCCGGAGCTGACCGTCTGCTCCCTCCGTAGCTCTGGCGGAAGAGCCACCGCCTGGCCTCACTCCTGGAGTCTCCATCCGTGGCCTGAAGAAGCACTTTCACGGCTGTCCACAGCCAGCCCTACGGGGACTTAGCCTTGATTTCTACCAAGGCCACATCACTGCCTTTTTGGGTCACAACGGAGCTGGCAAGACAACTACACTGTGAGCTGCCAGCCGCTGAGCCTCGTCCCTCAGTCCCCATCTGTCCCGTGCAGGAAGCCTTGGGGTCGGAGTTCCCGGGGTGCAGTGGAAGCGGGAGCTGGGTCTGCTTCAGACCCACAGTAAACAGACGATCTGGGTTCCTCCGAGTCCATCCCCCTCCTGTAAAAAAAGGCACACATGCCCCTGTTTGTTGGCATGGCATACAGCAAGCACCCTGTAAGTGAAGGTGACCGTTCTGTCCGTCCGTGAAGGGCAACTTCTCTGAGATCTCTGCACCCACAGGTCCATCTTGAGCGGTCTTTTCCCACCCAGTGGTGGCACAGCTTCCATACTGGGCTATGATGTGCAGACCAACATGGCAGCCATCCGACCCCACCTGGGCATCTGTCCACAGTACAACGTGCTGTTCGACTTGTGAGTCCTGCTGGCCTGGATGGGTGCGATGGGAGGGGCCTGGTAGGGCGCGGTGGGAGGGGCCTAGTCGGGCGCGGTGGGAGGGGCCTGGCATCAGCTGAGATGCACCCCAGGGAGTCAGTGTCGTCACCCCTGGCCACAGGCTGACCGTGGAAGAGCACGTGTGGTTCTACGGCCGACTGAGAGGTGTGCGTGCGGCTGCCCTGGGGCCCGAGCAGGAGCGTCTGATACAGGACGTGGGGCTTACCCCCAAGCGGGACACGCAGACACGGCACCTCTCCGGTGGGCCAGAGGGGAGAGGATGCCTCCGTGGGGGAGGGGCACCGAGGGTCACTCAGATACCTGGGTGGGTCACATGAGGACTGTTACTCTCTCCGCTCAGGTGGAATGCAGCGAAAACTGTCTGTGGCCATTGCCTTTGTGGGTGGCTCTCGTGTAGTTATCCTGGATGAGCCAACTGCTGGCGTGGACCCCACTTCCCGGCGTGGCATTTGGGAATTGCTGCTTAAGTACAGAGAAGGTAAGAGCTGGAAGATGGGATAAAATAGCCTGAGGTTCCTATTTTCTCCTTATGAAATGCTGGGATGGGGTTTTGAGGGATGCTCAGCAGTTTGTTGCCTAGGCTCAGGCGATTCCTGGGAGACACTGCCACCTGGGCATAGGTTTACATGGACTGGACCCCCATGTCCAGATCGCACGCTCATCCTCTCCACCCACCACCTGGATGAGGCGGAGCTCCTGGGAGATCGCGTGGCCATGGTGGCAAACGGCTCTTTGTGCTGTTGTGGCTCCCCGCTTTTCTTGCGCCGACACTTGGGCTGCGGTTACTACCTGACCCTGGTGAAGAGTGCCCAGTCCCTCCACACCCAGGACTCGAAGGTGAGGGCTATAGCTACACCCTGAGCCCTGTGCCCAGCTCTGTCCTGCAGACATGGGCCACTGTCTTTCTCTATGAAGGGAGACAGCAGTGACCCCAGCCAGGAGCAGAAGCCAGACAACAAGGACAACATGGCAGGTAAGTGGCTCAGGAGACCCCTAAGGGAATGATGGGGCCGGCAGCCACTTAACCCATAGCAAACCTGGTGCCTGTCCTTCCGGTGTCCACAGGGACGACCCTCACCCAGGCCCCAGCTCCTGATGCAGACCCCCTCACCCCAAGTACACCCCAGATACTAGACCTAGTGCAGCGTCATGTTCCTGGAGCTCGGCTGGTGGAGGAACTGCCCCACGAGTTGGTGCTGGCACTGCCCTATGCGGGGGCCCTGGATGGCAGCTTTGCCATGGTCTTCCAAGAACTGGATCGGCAGCTGGCATCTCTGGGGCTCGCAGGCTACGGGGTCTCAGACACCAGCCTGGAGGAGGTATGGGACCTGGTGGGGTTTCGAAGGATGAATAGGAGCTTGCTTATGGGTGGCAAGAGGGAGCTCCAGGCAGGAAGGGCTTTTAGGGAAGGTGGGCAGCTTAGGAGGCTTGAGGAGGTCTAGGGGGCCAAAAGGTATATGGGGGTCGCTCCTGTGAGTCTCTTGTTCTGTCTCCTCAGATCTTCCTAAAGGTGGTGGAGGATGCACACAGAGAAGGTATGCCATAGCTCTGTAGCCCTTCAACAACCCCAGGTTCAGGGTCAAGCCTGCCCTCAGCTGGGTCTGCCCTCCCTCTGAATCCTGGCCCTTTCTCCCCTTGAACTCTAACTTTGTCTTCCCAGGAGGCGAGACCCCGTCCCCAGCCCTGAACCTCTTTGGCTCCACAGGTAATGACCTCAGACAGCACCTGCACCCTCGCTCGGCCACTCTGCAGCCCCACACAGGGCCAGAGGCTTCCACCCTGGAAAACGGGGAGCTGGGTGAGTCTCTCTTGCACGCTTGCCACTTCCACTGTCATCCCAAAGGCACCGGAGGAGTTCGGGAGTTTAACTTCCCATCCCCCACAGCCAGGTTGATGTTGGAGCCCCAGGCCCCACAGGGCTCCACGGCCAGCGCTGCCCCGGTGCTGGGCTGGGCACTGACCTGCCAACAGCTCCGGGCTCTGCTCCACAAGCGTCTTCTGCTGGCCCGCCGCAGCCACCGGGGCCTGTTTGCACAGGTGACATGTGACTGTCCTGGGTATCTGGGGAGCCATGGATGAGGGAGCAGGGTAGGATGTGTGGAGGTGGGTGCTGACAGCCTTGTCCCCCAGATTGTGCTGCCTGCTCTCTTTGTGGGCCTGGCCCTGCTCTTCAGCCTCATTGTCCCTCCGTTTGGCCAGTACCCGCCCCTGCAGCTCAGTCCCGCCATGTACGGCCCCCAGGTCTCCTTCTTCAGGTGGGTACTGGGCACAGTGGGCAGGTGACGTGGGTGGGTGACAGAGGGCCACCGTCACAGTGCTGACCTGTCACTCCACAGTGAGGACACCCCTGGGGACCCCAACCGGGTGAAGCTGCTGGAGGCCCTGCTGGGGGAGGCCGGGCTGCAGGACCCCAGTGTGCAGGGCGGAGCTGCCAGGTGAGGCTAACCCAAGCAACTTTCCTTGGCAATCCCCTGGCCCCCCCCCCCGGCATTCCCTCAGTTTTCCTCCAGGCTCTGCCTCAGTTTTCCTCCGTGTCCCCTTGCCTTTGTCCCCCTCTGGCTGTGATGAGCAGGCCTCCATTGCCTTGTTGGGGTGTGGAGTCTGTGTCTGCTCGCACCCTCTCCCAGCACCCACAGCCCTTCCTGACTCCACAGGGGATTCGAGTGCACACACTCCATGGCCTGCTACTTCTCCGTCCCTGAGGTCCCTGCGGATGTGGCCAGCATCCTGGCCAGTGGCAACTGGACTCCAGAGTCTCCATCCCCAGCCTGCCAATGCAGCCAACCTGGAGTACGCCGCCTGCTGCCGGACTGCCCAGTGGGAGCTGGGGGGCCGCCGCCACCACAGGCCATGGCTGGCTTGGGGGAGGTGGTCCAGAACCTCACTGGCCGAAATGTGTCTGACTTCCTGGTGAAGACTTACCCCAGCCTGGTGCGCCGGGGGTAAGCACCCAGGCTCTGTGTGCCTACTGGGGAAGCTGGTGGGCCCCATGCCCTATACTGACTCTTCCCATTTGACTGTTTCACTCTGTTTCCCGTGTGTCTCCCACAGCCTGAAGACTAAGAAGTGGGTGGATGAGGTCAGGTGAGGCGGGGCCTGGTGCAGGAAACCCTCTGCTGGCCTGTCCACCCGCTCTCCCAGCTCCTCACTCTCCCTGTCTCCACCTCAAACCATTTCCCAGATACGGGGGCTTCTCCCTGGCAGGCCGAGATCCAGACCTGCCCTCAGGGCGTGAAGTGGCCTACACAGTGGCAGAGATGCGGGCGCTGCTGACCCCCGAACCCGGCAGTGCCCTAGACCGTATCCTGAACAACCTCACTCAGTGGGCCCTCGGTCTGGATGCCCAGAGCAGCCTCAAGGTGGGAGCTGGGGCCGGGAGGTGGGGGCAGCCAGGGGACCCAAGGCCCTTTGCTTCTCTGCACTCATGGTCCTCGCTCCACTCAGATCTGGTTCAACAACAAGGGCTGGCATGCCATGGTGGCCTTCGTGAATCGAGCCAACAATGGACTCCTACATGCCCTCCTACCATCTGCCATGGCCCGCCGTGCCCACAGCATCACTACGATCAACCATCCTCTGAACCTGACCAAGGAGCAGCTGTCTGAGGCCGCACTGTGAGTCCATCCGTCTGCTCTCAGTGCCTGTTGTTCAGGGGTGTAGGTGCTGGATTGGAGCCTTCCCTGTGCCTGGCCGGGGCTGGTGACAGAATGCCATCCCAACACTGGAAAGGCCAGGTGGTGGTGCATGCTTCTAATCCCAGGACACAGGAAACAGAGGCAGGGAGATCTCCGTGAGTTTAAGGCCAGCCTGGTCTCATTACATAGAAAGCTCCAGACTTTCAGGGTGGGAAACACCCAGGCATCCTGGGTCTTATTCCACTTATACCAAAGGCCCAGACCTCATGGAACTATATCCCCAAATAGCCGTGCCCGCTCTCCTGCTGGGGACTCAATCTCAAAGACCTTGGCATCAAGCCCCGTTCTTCCCTGAACCACCCCTGACCTCCCACCCCAGGATGGCTTCCTCAGTGGACATCCTTGTCTCTATATGCGTGGTCTTCGCCATGTCCTTCGTCCCAGCCAGCTTTACCCTGGTCCTTATTGAAGAACGTGTCACCAGAGCCAAACACCTGCAGCTCGTCAGCGGCCTGCCCCAAACCCTCTACTGGCTTGGCAATTTCCTCTGGGACATGGTATGTGTGGCTGGCCACTTGGCCACAAGAGAGGGGAGGGGAGGCACAGTGTCTGGCCCTCTGAGCTACTGAGGTGGTCCTGTCTTGGATACAGTGTAACTACTTGGTGGCAGTGTGCATAGTGGTGCTCATCTTCCTGGCCTTTCAGCAGAGGGCCTATGTGTCCCCACAGAACCTGCCTGCTCTCCTGCTCCTACTACTGCTGTATGGGTGAGACCCCCAGCCCTTTGGGGTCTACTCCTCTTGTGGGAGTGGGGAGATCCATAGTAGCTGGACAAAAAAGACTCTCAGGTGTAATAGGACCTCAAAAGTGATGGGATTCAGGGGTTGGAGAGATGACTCAGTGGTTAGAAACACTGGCTGCTCTTTCAGAGGACTCAGGTTCAGTTTCCAGGACCCACATAATGGCTCACAACCTTCTGTAACTCCAGTTTCAGGGGATCCAATGCCCTCTTCTGACCTCAACAAGCACCAGGTACACACATGATGTGTGTACATAGAAGTCACAAAACACTCACACATAAATAAAAATGAATAAATCTTTTTTCAAAAAGCCCAAGGTGGTGGCACATACCTTTAATTCCTTAATTCCAGCACTTTGAAGGCAGAGGCAGGTGGATCACTGTGAGTTCAAGGACAGCCTTGGCTACATAGTGAGACCAAGAAAAAACAAAAAGGAGTTAGAATTGGGAGCTGAGTCAATGTGGCCTTAAAAGCTCATCACATCCTGGTACATAACAGATCTGAGAGGGGTTGTTCTGGGGGCCATCCAGTGTGTAAGGTCACCAATGGTACCTGTCACCCTTCCCTTTCAGCTGGTCTATCACGCCTCTCATGTACCCAGCCTCCTTCTTCTTCTCAGTGCCCAGTACAGCCTATGTGGTGCTCACCTGCATCAACCTCTTCATTGGCATCAACAGCAGCATGGCCACCTTTGTGCTAGAACTGCTTTCAGATCAGGTGGGATCTTGTCACAAAACCTGGGGCTGGGGTTGAGTTAGCAGGCACTGTTGGGCTTAACCACTAACCTGCAAGGCTCTACCTGCCCCTGAATAGAACCTGCAAGAAGTGAGCCGGATTCTGAAGCAAGTGTTTCTTATCTTCCCTCACTTCTGCCTGGGCCGAGGGCTTATTGATATGGTGCGGAACCAGGCTATGGCGGACGCCTTTGAACGCTTGGGTGAGAATGTCTGTCAAATGGGGACTGTGAACAGCACTGTTGAGAATCCTACCTTCAGACTTGATTACGTGAGATGCATTGCCTTTAACTGGACCATTTTATGTGGCACAAAAATGATGTCAAATTAAAGGTGAAGGAAAGATAATTAGAGGGTCATTTCATGAAAGGTTTGTGACCACACATTAAAGGAGATGTCTAATGGTCTAAGTCAGTTATACCCTAGCAGTATAAAAGTCAACTTTTCTTTAGTCTAGGATAGCCTGGACAGGGGACAAGACCCAGTCCTTCCTGTCCCCACAGGAGACAAGCAATTCCAGTCACCCCTATGCTGGGACATCATCGGCAAGAACCTTCTGGCCATGGTGGCCCAGGGGCCCCTGTTCCTCCTCGTCACACTCCTGCTCCAGAACCGCAGCCACCTCCTGCCACAGTCAGTGGGGACTAGGTGAGGGTGGCAGTGGCTAGCGTCCTTCCCTGGGTCATTCACCTGTCTATCCTCAGACCCAAACCGAGACTGCTGCCACCCCTGGGGGAGGAGGATGAGGATGTGGCTCGAGAGAGGGAGCGAGTGACCAAGGGGGCCACCAAGGGGGACCTGCTGGTCCTCCGGGACCTGACCAAGGTAGGAACAGGGTAGGGACAGGTGCTGGGTGAGGGGTGGCATGGGCACTCCGTCCTTTCTCAAGAGGTCCCACCCCTGCAGGTGTACCGTGGGCAGAAGAACCCGGCTGTGGATCGCCTGTGCCTGGGGATCCCCCCTGGAGAGGTGAGTGCTGGACTGGGCAAGGCTGGAGGCTGCCCACTGTTTGAGTTCCTCCCACCTGTCTGCCCCTTTCCAATGTATTCAGTGGTCACCAGGCAGGGGCACCTTTTCTCAGGCACGGACAGCATTAGATCAAGCGCCTCTCAGTTAAGTCTTAGGCACCCATCCTGCCTCCCAGGCTTGCACGCATGCAAACTATTTGCTGGCTGTGGTTCCCTGGCTGCCTACCAGGGGGTCAGAACACATTTGTGAACACTCATGAGCCTACTGAGGCAGGAGGATTCAACGTTCAGGGTCAGCCTGAGTTACATGAGACCCTGTCTCCAAAACCATAAATAACTAAAACAAAGACCATACCTTGGGTGCCCAAAACCATTCTCTGCTAGGTGGGAGACTTCTGCCTCTCCTAGCCCCCACCCCACCTTGCCCTCAACACTGGGGGATGTGGATATGGCCCCCGCCTGGGGCTATGAAGGACTGTGGTTCCCTTTCAGTGTTTTGGGCTGCTGGGTGTCAACGGGGCAGGGAAGACATCTACCTTCCGCATGGTGACAGGGGACACGCTACCCAGCAGTGGCGAAGCAGTGCTTGCAGGCTACAAGTAAGGGACTCCGGGTAGGGGCATATGTACCCCGAACCCTGGTTCTTCCCCAATTGGGAAGGATGTGCTGGGAAGGATCCCAGGCTACTCCCTGGGATCTGTGTCCCTCTGTGAATGGTTCGCGTGCGCTGGGACTTGTTGGCTCTCCACAGACACCCTTGCAATCCTGCATGGGTGGCCGCCAGCTCTTGAGCCTCCTGTTCCCACCCCCAGCGTGGCCCAGGATCCAGCTGCCGCACACCGCAGCATGGGCTACTGTCCCCAGTCTGATGCCATCTTCGACCTGTTGACTGGCCGGGAACACCTGGAGCTATTTGCGCGCCTGCGCGGGGTACCCAAGGCCCAGGTTGCCCAGGTGAACAAGCCGCGTCCCTCTCGGTATGGCCTCGCCCCTCTCTGTATGGTCCCGCCTGCGCTCACCCCCAACCCCACCTCCACCCCTCCGCAGACAGCGCTCTCGGGCCTGGTACGCCTGGGCCTTCCTAGCTATGCAGACAGACCTGCGGGTACCTACAGCGGAGGTAACAAGCGGAAGCTGGCGGCAGCCCTGGCTCTGGTTGGGGACCCGGCCGTGGTCTTTCTGGTGCGTGGAGGCGGGGACTGAGTGTGTTGTGGGTGGGACCCGAGTGGGATGGAGCCTGGCCTCAGCGAGGCGGGGTCTGAGCTGATGGAAACCTTGGGGACGGTGCCTGTACAAGACTGAGGCCTTCATTTGGGCTTGGCCTGAGCAAGGTTGGGTCTGGTTGAAGTGTGCTCTGGCTTAAACGGAGCGGAGCCCCAGTGGGCAGATTTCGAGCAGGTCAGGGGCTGTCACTCGGGTCCCACCTGGTTCAAGGTCTGCCCCTCCCATGCAGGACGAGCCCACCACAGGCATGGACCCAAGTGCGCGGCGATTTCTTTGGAACAGTTTGCTGTTGGTGGTGCGCGAGGGCCGCTCCGTGGTACTCACGTCGCACAGGTAAGTACCATGCCACACTCAGAGATAGCTCAGGCGTGGGACAGAGCATGGCCCCTGAGCAGGCAGGCTGGGCCCAGCTCTGCTCACACTGTTGCCCACAGCATGGAAGAGTGCGAAGCGCTCTGCACGCGCCTGGCCATCATGGTGAACGGCCGGTTCCGCTGTCTGGGAAGCGCTCAACATCTCAAAGGCAGGTGAGTAGGGCTTGATGGGCAGACTCATTGGCCTGGCCTGTGTCGGGGAGGCGGGGATCGGAGGAATACGGGATATGATTGGCGTGCCGAGGTTGTGGGTGGAGCCAGAAGAGCTGGGTGTGGACCCTGGAGAGTGAGAAAAGACTTGTTGAGGAGGTAGAGCTTCTGCGGGTCCGGAGGGTGGGTAGGTGGGGTTCGAGGGCTTGGGCGGGGCCACGCTAGGGGCGGAGCCAAAGGGGTAGAGACCGGAGTCACTTGTAGGGGTGAAGCCAGAAAGAGTGTGGGGGATTATAGGTTGTGGGCGGGTTATATTGTACGTGGGCGAGGGTAAGGGGTGCCCTCTGAGTGGGCGTGGCCTCTTAGATGAGTGGGCGTGGCTTCCAAGCAGAGCAGCGTGAGGAGGAGTCGGGCTAGATCCAGGCGTACAAGACAGGCTAGAGACGGGTGTAGCGGGTGTAGGGAGCAGCGAGGCCTGCATCCCTGCTCCTGTCCCCTCCAGGTTCGGGGCCGGTCACACACTGACCCTCCGGGTCCCACCGGATCAGGCCGAGCCAGCGATAGCCTTCCTCGTGGCCACATTCCCGGGTGCTCAGCTTCGGGAGGCGCATGGCAGCCGTCTGCGATTCCAGCTGCCACCTGGGGGCGGGTGCGCCCTGGCACGGGTTTTCCGCGAGCTGGCCGCGCAGGGCAAGGACCACGGTGTGGAGGACTTCTCAGTTAGCCAGACCACTCTGGAGGAGGTGACGTAGGGACCCATAATAGGGCCTGAAGGGAAGAGCTGAGGACCTCACGACCGTGGGCCAACATCTCCCTCCCATGCCTCTCTGTTCCCTCCTTGTCACCGCCCTGTCAGGTGTTCCTGCATTTCTCCAAAGACCAAGGGGAAGAAGAGGAGGACAGTCAGCAGGAGCCTGGAGCCGAGAAGGTTTCCACACAGGGCCTGAAGCACCCCAAACATATCAAGCAATTCTTGGAGGACCCTAGCTCTGTGGAGACCATGCTCTGAGCATGTCTGCCTTGGGTTGAGTGGTCCTTGAGCCACACACTGGCTCCCTGGGGGAAATAAAGAGAACCAAGAAGGGTGAGATTGCAGCTGTGTGTTTGCGTCTAGGAGCCCTGGCTCTGTACCGAGACTCACAGACTTGCATATACAGTGTGTGCATGTGTCTGTGGTCACAGAGGTGACGGCTGCTGTCTCAGCCACTGACCCCAAGCAGTGCCTGTGGGGTGAGCCCAGGCGTGAGACATGGGCACTCCCAAGTGTCTAGTCACACGCACCTGACCTGCATACACCTGTGTGGACCTGGCTCCCAAGGGTGGGACTTGTGAGTGTTTCTAACCATGAAGTAGAGATGAGGTCAGGCGTGGGGAATTTCCCAGATGGCTTAGAGGACCCTGGAGCTTTTCTGGCCAGACCAGAAACCCACCTCAGAGCCCGCCAGCCAGCCCTCATCCTGAGACAACTGCCAACCCCACCCCAGCCGTCAGCTATGAGTGGGGGGAAGCATGGGACCCTCAAGGGGCTACTTGGCTGGGTTTGCGGTTGGACCAGAGCTTGGAGAGCGGGACTGAGCACCGTGGGCTATGGCCTTCCTGGGCTGTGTCCTGGAGAGCCACCCAGTGTGGCTGAGGTCAGTGGGGGTCTGGATAGTTAAGAGGTGGGGTGTCTAAACTACATGGGCCTCTGGGAGTCACCCTGAGAGGCTCAAAACTGGGATGTGGAAGGCAGGGTGAGAACAGGAGCCAAGGGGAGACCAGCAGGGCAGTGGGGCTTCCGGGCTGTAGGATGAGCCGGGTAGAAGCCAGTCGGGGCACCTTCCTGTCCTGTGGTCTCCAGGAGGCTGCAGGAAGCGGGGGTCACCTGCGGGTGGTGTCTGCTGGATTTGTGTGAGCCTCCATGCCTCCTCTTCTGTGTCCCTGTGTGTGGCTATGCGTGTGAGACTGCTCTTCCTGACAGCCTCTGGGACAGTGCGTCCCAGCAATGGTCCCAGCAATGGCTGCAAGGGGAAGATGCCCGCTGTGGGGAGCCCGTGTCAGAGCCGCAGTGCAGAGAGCCTCTCAGAACCGGCACCCCGGACAGTCGCACGGGGGCGGGTCTACAGTATCACCTCCCTCCCCCCTCCTGCTGGGGGCCTTTTCCTGTGTTGGGGACTTGCGCACCAATGAGGGCCAGGCCCGTCACGTGGGTCTGACAGCTGGGGAGGGGGTGGCCCTGAGCAATGTGGTCCAGAGCCGGCCAGCCCCAGGAACTGCAGGGTTGAGAGGCCCAGACCTGCTGCCCATACCTGAGGCCACGGGACTGGCTCCACCATGTTCTCTAGGAAGAAGCGAGAACTTATGAAAACCCCCTCTATTTCCAAAAAGAACCGTGCGGGGAGCCCCAACCCACAGTCTTCCTCAGGGGTGAGTGGAGCCCAGGACGGGCGGGGACTCGGGATGACACCCACAGCCCGTGGCCACTGCTAGGCACAAGGTGCGATTACGGCATCATGCTGGGCCCCCGGTGGGGAACCCGCACCAGCTACAGTCCCCAACAGGCAGGATGGCAGGCGGCACGAAGAGGCCTGAACCTGGGAGTCCGCTTGACGGTAGGGGTGGCCTTTGGTGGCCACCGAGCCACCCGTCTTTACCAGGAATGACTCCGTCTGGGCAGTGGGCAGAGCGGTACTGGAGCCCACGGACATGTTTGATTCTCTGGAAGTTGGGGTTGGAGCAATTTAAGGGTTCTGGAAGCCAATGGGGAAAAGGGTGTGGGATTGGGGTACAGGTGTGCAGGGCAGATTTATGGGGTCTCTGAGTTTCTTCAGGACTTGAATATGCCTGCTGAGCTGTTGGGTGTTTGTAAAGTTTAGGGGTCTCTCTATCGGGTCTGGGGGTGTGCAGGGATGCAGGGGCCTGATAACTCCTGATCCAGGTCTCAGGAGTTAGCCACTTTCTGGAGAGTGGACACGCATGGAGAAGTCTGGGGTGGCTAGAAGGCAGGAGACCCACGAGGGCCCTCCCCACCCCCACCAGGAAGTGGGGTGCCCCTCCCTCCTGTGCCTACACAGGCCCCGCCCCAGGCTGTGGTTTGGGTAGGGACGGTTGTTTGTGAAAGCTGAAAAGAGGAGGATGTTGGGTAACAGGTGTAGGGAGGAGAAGCTTTCAAATCTCTGCCCCCTGACCTCTGACACCACGAGTAAGTTCTGGGGAAACTGAGGCAGTGTCCAGGATAAAGAATCCCCCTTGGAGCTGGGCAGTGGTGGCCCACGCTTTTAATTCCAGCACTCAGGAGGCAGAGGCAGGCAGATCTGTGAGTTTGAGGCCAGCCTGGTCTACAAGAGCTAGTTCCAGGACAGCTAGGGATAGACAGAAAAACCCTGTCTCGAAAAACAAAAACAAAAAACAAACAAACAAAAAACAAAAAGAAAAAGAAAAAAAGAAAAGACTCCCCCTTGATTCTTCTCCCCTATACCCTCCCAGGAACTGTCCAAGAGGGAAGGTCCAGAGGCTTCCGGTCTGGAGCCACCAGCCACATCCCTGTCCACGGGGGCCAAGGCCACAGGCACACTCAAAAGACCCACCAGCCTGAGCCGCCATGCCAGTGCCGCCGGCTTCCCACTCTCAGGGGCTGCCACCTGGACCCTGGGCCGGGGATACCGAAGCCCCCTGTCTGCTGCCAGCCCCGGAGAGCCACCCAGTGAGGGACCTTTCCCTGATGGTGTAGAAGACATCTCAACCCTGTTGGCTGATGTCGCTCGCTTTGCTGAGGGCTTGGAGAAACTCAAGGAGTTTGTGCTGCGAGATGGTGAGAATTCCTGGCTGGCACAGCTTAAGCAGGAGAGGGGCAAGCTTTGCATCCCAGCGCTGAGGCAGAAGATCTCTATGAGTTCCATGTCAGCCAGAATTACACAGTGAGAAGAGACCCTGTCTCAAAAGGGGGGGAAAAAAGAAAGAAAAGAAAAAGAACAGAATAAAAAAGAAAAAGATGAAAAAGAAAGAAAAAAGGAACGGGAGGGCCACGCGGAGGCTTCGAATAAGTCTCAGGGAAGAGGTGTTCGCGCAGACTCGGTTCTGAGGGATCTGTAGGACCTACAGGGGGAATGCCTCAGGCTGCGGAGGCTGAAGGACCTTGGGTGCAATGTTGTGGGCGCTGGGGTAACTTGGAAGGTGTTAAGGCAGAGGACAGAGGACTCACTGGGAGTGAGTGGCCCAAGGCATAAGGTTCCGTTTTCTCCTGCACGCGGTTGCTGACGGCTCCGTTTCCTCCAGAGTTATTTTCACCTCCTTCCTGTTTGTCTCCAGCAGCCCAGAGAGATGGGTCAGGCACCGGCCTCAGCGCCCCCACTAGCTGCTCCCCGGAAACCACACGTCAGCGCTGTACCCAGCGCCCAACCCCACTCCCCCTCAACCTCCCCACCGCACAGACACAGGGAGATGGAGACCTGGGCCCCGTCTTACGGGGGGGGGGGCTTTCAAGGCGGCTCCCAGAGAGGATGGGAGCAGCCGGTCTCCGGAGAGGGGGCTGAATCTGCTTTTCTGGGGAAGCCCTAATCTACTGGCCTTTCCACACCCAAGCATCCTTGGATGTTGGCCTGGAGCGCGGGGTCACCGGCTGGCTGTGACACCAAGCCTTAGCAGGACGGGGATCACCGGTGTACCCGCCTCTGGGGTTGGGTTTCTCTAAACAGGACAGGAACACAACCCCCAGATAGTCGTCAAGGTGCATTTGAGACAGCAACTGGGGGGTGGACACAAGCCACCGCGAGGCCCTTTCTCTGGAGCCTTCTCTGGAACTGGACTTCCAACTCTGAGCCTCAGTTTCCCCGCAAACCCCCCACTTATTCCCAGCCAAATTCCTCCTCCATGGTTAGGGAACGGCCTTGCGCGGGCCTAAGGAGCGTAGGGGGTGGGACTGTTCCCAGAACTAGGCGGGGCCTGACGACCGGCTTAAGCCGGTTTGGCTGTTGGCCAGCGGTCTGAAGACCCCAGACACTCAGGACTCGGGTTCCTGGGCCACACACTAGCGTCCGTCCTTTCCTGCATCCCTGAGCCATGTGTGTCTGTGGGATGTTGCACCCGGTGCTGGACCACGGCCCCCAGCGCTGCCAGACGGGGTCCCAAGGTGAGAGGACAGTGCAAGGTGTGGGTCGCCCTACCCAGGGCCGGGACGGCGTACACGTCTTTGCACGGCCCCCAGGGGTGGCCAGGGACTCCGCGCTCCTCTCGGCTGCATCCCGGGTGTCATCACGCTTCGAAGGAGGCCCATGCGTGGAGCTGCAGGGACCCCGGCGACCCAAAGGGGTTCGTGCGTGCCTGCCTGGAACGTCCCAGGAGGCAGCGCAGCTTCCCAGTCCTCCACCTTCTATTCTGGCCACAAAAATGTGGAGGGCATCGCCTCCAGGGTAGCATTCCGCCGGGCCTGGTGCTGCAGAAAACCAGGGAGCGTTCCCAGGTTCTGTCTGGAGGATCTCCTGTCCTCAGTGCCCCGTCATCTTGCCAAGGGCTTGTGCTTGCTCGTACTGTGCGGCGGAAAACCCCACCTTTCAACTTTGGACCTTTGAGGATGGAGGAGAGAGGACTGAGGTGTCACAGGCCTGTCATCCCAGGCAGGGTCCTTCTAGGGCTGTGGCCCAGGGAGAGCCGTGTCACCATTAGCAAATGGCTTTTGCTCTTTGGTTTGGTTTGGTTTTATTTTGTTTTTGGAGACAGGGTTTCTCTTGTAGCCCTGGCTGTCCTCGAACTCGCTCTGTAGACCAGGCTGGTCTCGAACTCACAGAGATCCGCCTGCCTCTGCCTCGTGAGTGCTGGGATTAAAGGTGTGAGCCACCGCCAGCAGCCTGTCTTTCACTCTTTGCGCCTCGCCTTCCATGTCTGCAGAAAGAACGGGGAGGTGACACTACCTCCCTCTGGTTGGAATGCCGCTAGAGGGTGAAATTAACAGAGTTGCTTGGGGAAACCTCTGCCTCAGTTTCCCCACCTCACCTCTGGGAAGACTGGAGCCAGTCCCTTCCTTCTTAGCCGTGCTCACTCTACCCTGCAGACCTCCTTGAGGCCCGCCGGCCCCTGGCCCATGAGTGCCTAGGCGAAGCCCTGCGCGTGATGCGCCAGGTCATCTCCAGATACCCACTCCTGAACACCGTGGAGACGCTCACAGCTGCCGGCACACTCATTGCCAAGGTCAAAGGTCAGCCAGGGAAAGGCTTACAGGAGGGGAGTATCTGTAGCTGGGTTTTGCAGGGTGCATAGGGATTTGACCAAGCCCTCGTACCTCCTCTCCGCCCCTCAGCTTTTCATTACGAGAGCAACAACGAAGCGGATAAACGGGAGTTTGAGAAGGCCCTGGAGACCATCGCTGTGTCCTTCAGCTGCACGTGAGCCCGGGACCGTGGGGGCACAGTGGGGTCGGGGAGTAGAGCTCGTGAACCTCTGGAACGACACCCACATCCCACCCTGCAGTGTCTCTGAGTTCCTTTTGGGTGAAGTGGATAGCAGTACCCTTCTGGCCGTGCCCCCCGGGGACCCCAGCCAGGTAAGTGGAGGGCGGCCCACATGGGGAGCCATAGAGGGTGTCGGCAAAGAAGGGGCGGGGCAGAGGCTCCGCGCCCTGGAACAGGGATGTTCTTCCTCACGCAGTCCATGGAGAACCTTTACGGACCCGGCAGCGAGGGGTCCCCGCCCAGTGTGGAGGAAACTGAAGAGGGTGAGTGCCTCTGGGGTGTGGGGGCCGCAAGGACAGGGGTTGTGGCCATCGGGACTGAGCACTGTCCCCTCATAGGCTGCCTGCCCCCTAAGGAGGTGGACATCCTTCTGCAGCGCTGCGAGGGGGGCGTGGACGCCGCCCTACAGTATGCCAAAGACATGGCCAAGTACATGAAAGACCTCATCGGCTACCTGGACAAGCGGACCACTCTGGGTGAGGGGCGAGGAGATACCAGGACAGGGTTGTGGGGGGGGGGGTCTGGGGAGGTCATTTCCGAAGCCTCATTCTGCACCCCCATCCCTGGCAGAGATGGAGTTTGCCAAAGGTCTACAGAAGATTGTCCACAGCTGCAGACAGAGCGTCACTCATGAGGTAGGCTGGGCTAAGAAGGTGGGGAACGGGTATTTGAAGGATGTGTAGGGGGCCGGGCGGTGGTGGCGCACGCCTTTAATCCCAGCACTTGGGAGGCAGAGGCAGGCGGCTCTCTGTGAGTTCGAGACCAGCCTGGTCTACAAGAGCTAGTTCCAAGACAGGCTCCAAAACCACAGAGAAACCCTCTCTCAAAAAACAAAACAAAAAAAAACAAAAAAAAAAAAGAAGGATGTGTAGGAGTTCCCCGGCCCTGGCTGCTCCCTCCTACTGCTTCTGAAGATTTCTGTTGTGTTGCATGCCGCCCTGGTGACCTGCCGTCTCGCCCTGCAGCCCCACATGCCCCTCTTGTCCATCTACGCGCTGGCCCTGGAACAGGATCTGGAGTTTGGTCATGGCATGGTGCAGGCCGTGGGCACACTGCAGACCCAGACGTTCATGCAGGTGGGCTGAGCCCCGGTGAGGTGGGCTACTGGGCGGGAATACCACCCACGGCTCAGCGCTCAAGGTTCCTGTCCCCCTGTCCCTCTTAGCCCCTGACGCTGAGGCGGTTGGAGCATGAGAGACGCAGGAAGGAGATCAAAGAATCTTGGCACCGTGCACAGAGGAAGCTGGTAGGGGCCCAGGGGTGGGTTTACAACCAGAGCACCCGTGCTACGGGGCATGTCCCCTGCGCTCAGCAGAGGAGGGAAACTGAGGCACAGTCCATGTCTGTACACATGGGTTCCATTTTTCTTTGGGGTGATTTAAAGACACGAAGGTGGCTGGGGAGATGACTCGTGGGGAAACATGGGGACCCCATGCGGCCAGCACTCATAAAAGCCAGGCATGGCAGTGTGCCTGAGTGAACCCCAGCCCTGGGGCAGGAGGACGGGTGGATCCCAGGGGCTCTGTAGCCTGATAACTGAACTGAATCAAAAATACAAGAGGGGGGGCACGAGACAGGCGCAATGGCACACGCCTTTAATCCCAGCACTCGGGGAGGCAGAGGCAGGTGGATCTCTGTGAGTTCGAGACCAGCCTGGTTTACAGAGTAAGTGCAGAACAGCTAGAGCTGTGTAAAGACTCTCTCTCTCTCAAAGGGAATCAGATTTTAATTTCTTTTTATTATTTTTTATTTAATTTATTTGGTGGGGGTGGAGATGCCACAGCACACATCTGGAGGTCAGAGAACAACTTGTGGGCATCAGTTCTCTCCTTCCATCCTACGGACCCAGAGATTCAGGTCCTTCATCGTGGGGGCAAGTGCCTTTCTTTACCTGTTAAACCAGTGGTTCTCAGCTCACAACCATAAAGAATTTTTGTGATTTCATCACTGTGATTTTGCTGTTGTTATGAATCTCAATGTGAATATCTGATATGTCACCCCTGGGGAAGGAGACTTTTTTCATTTGTTTAGTTTTTTGAGTCAGGGTTTCTCTGTGTTGTTTTCCTTGGCTGTCCTGGAACTCGCTCTGTAGACCAGGCTGGCCTCGAACTCACAGAGATCTGCCTGCCTCTGCTTCCCGAGTGCTGGGATTAAAGGCTGCGCCACCGTCAGGCTTGAGGTTTATAACCCAGGCTGAGTTTGAGCTCTGCCTCTGAGAAGCTGAGTCTCAACTGGAGCCCTGGCCTTCGTGTTTAGGTTTTTGTCTTTCAGGCTGTGGGGTGCGGGCTTCCCCCACCCAGACCCGTTAGTTTCTGACTCAGTGTGTCCGGCCACCCCAGGTTGCTTGGCTTCCTGCCTGGGCGGCTCTGTTTTCATCCGGAAGACAGAAGTGAAACCTTCTGAGACCTGGCATGGGGAGCCGGGAGATGATCAGTTTGTGTTTCTGTTCAGCTCCAAGTCGTGCCTCGGTTTCCCTGTGTGATCCCACGGCACACACCCTCCCAAGTGTCCCCAGTCAAGGTCCCCTGCTGGTTGGGTGGGAATGTGGGGTCCTTGCTGGTGAGGAGGGGCAAAGGCTGCGCAGGCTGGAGCCTCTCTTTTCTTTTGTAGCAAGAGGCAGAGGCCAACCTGCGCAAGGCCAAGCAGGGCTACAAACAACGCTGCGAAGACCACGACAAAGCCCGGCTCCAGGTGGCCAAAGCCGAGGAGGAGCAACAGGGCACAGGCCCAGGAGCGGGGACTGCAGCCTCCAAGGCCCTGGACAAGAGGCGGCGGCTGGAGGAGGAGGCCAAAAACAAGGTGCATTAGCAAGAGGGGCCTAGAAGACAAGACCTGGAGGAGGTGCCTTCCGGGGCCCTGCGTCTGCGCAGTTGCCACCTCCGGTCCTCTGTCTTCCCACCACCTATGCCAGCTCCTTCTTACTATTTCTTTATTAATTTTTAACTGTACTGAGAATGAACCTCTGGGCCTTTCCACCTGCAAGAGCTCTGAACAACGCCCCCAGCCCCTCACTGGGGATTCTAGGC